>NC_133384.1:38549620-38577895 GCF_049309525.1 Garra rufa
AACAGCTGTTTGTGTGTTTCGGTGGCCGCGCCAAGGGGTCTTCGGTCACGAAACAGGTTATCCAAATGGATAGTGGAAGCCATCATGCTGGCTTACTCTTCTTTGGGCCTACAATGTCCCATGGGGGTAAGAGCCCATTCGACTAGAGGCATCGCCTCGTCCTGGGCCTGGTCTAGTGGCGTTTCCATAGCAGAAATTTGTGCGGCGGCCGGCTGGGCCTCGCCGTCCACATTTGCTAGATTTTATAATCTGGACGTCCCGGTCTTACAGACTCGGGTGCTTTCTGCATAATGGGATAACTGTTACCAGTAATAAATGTTATGTGGTACGCTTTGGCCTCAGTTGGAGCTCCAAACTGCACTTAAATCCCTGGAACGGATGTTTATCAAGTTATCTTGATTAAACAGATTGGCCCATACTAGCCCTTCAGTGCTAGGGCCGTGTCAGTCGTTCCTCTACCATAGCAACGGCGGGATTGTACTGGTTCCCCATAGCGTCTTCGACGCAGTACGAGTGAAAGTATCGAAAGGGAACGTACTCGGTTACTTTCGTAACCTCGGTTCCCTGAGATACGGGAACGAGTACTGCGTTGCTGGCCGTGCTATGTAGCTGCACGACTCAGTCGTCGCTTCAGTCGAAGTACCTGAGATCCTATGGCTAAATGCACGCTTATATAGCCAGATACTCCGCCCCTTTTGGCGCGATCGGGCGCGAATCATCGCCATAGGCTCGTGCAGCTCCGCTGCCGAGCCATTGGTTCGTGCAGTGTTAAAGAAACGAACCAATGGCTCGGCAGCGGAGATGCACAAACCTATGGCGATGATTCGCGCCCGATCGCGCCAAAAGGGGCGGAGCATCTGGCTATATAAGCGAGCATTTCGCCATAGGGAACTCAGATCCTTCTTCTTCAGCGACGACTTCTGATCTTCGCAGAGACTGACTACGCAGACTTCGCTCAAGCAAGCCTCTTCTTCGCCGTTGACGAGCCTCGCAGCGGATCCTCACTGCTCGGCGGATTGACGCTCCGGAGCTGATTCCCTGCTGCTATCCGGCGAACATCTAAAAGAGCAAATTAAGATTTCTACGGCGTTGTTTCAAATGCCACGGCGTTTTTGTCGCTCGTGCAGAGCCCCTCTGCACGCCGCTGACACTCACGCTGAGTGCGTCTCGTGCCTGGGTCACGCCCACGCTGAGGCTGCGCTCAATGAGACGGAATGTTCCCATTGCGGGAATATGAGTCTCACTTCCCTCCGCTCGCGGCTAGCTTTCTTTTCAGAGAGCGACGCCGCTTCTCACGCCCTCCCGCTTACTTCCTCGCAAGAGCCTGCTAGGAAGAAGCAGCGGGGCAGGAGAGCTAAGAGCGCGGTGACAGGCGAGCTCACGCCGGCTCAGACCCCGCGTGCCTCGCCTTCACCACATGGAGAGGAATCACCAGTTCTCTTCCTGCATCCTGACCAGCGTCCCTCTGCGGCTGCGAGCGATCTGGTCTCCTTCGGAGGAAGTGAATGCGAGGATGACAGCATGTCATTGGCCGCATCTGACGCAGAGGAGTTGTCGGGCTCTTCCCATGACCCCGCCCCCTTGCCGTCTGCGCAATCCAGCGCCGCCAGCGCCGGTATGGACGCCGAACTGTTCCGTGTCCTATCTAAAGCTGTCGAGGAGCTGGATCTTCAATGGTCTCCTCCCGAGGAGCCCTCTAGGAGCCGGTTGGACGAATGGTTTCTGCCGGGGCGCCGCCAGGCCCCTCGTCAGCGAGCTTCGCCATTCTTCCCCGAAGTCCATGACGAAATTTCTAAGTCCTGGCGTGCTCCATACTCAGCCCGCCTCCATACTTCCTCTTCTGCTGCCCTCACTACGGTCGACGGCGCCAAGGAAAAGGGCTACGAGAAGCTGCCCCCGCTGGACGAGTCAGTTGCTGCGCACCTTTGCCCGCCCACCGCTATCGGTTGGAAGGCGAGGGCGTCACACCCGTCTAAGCCTTGCAGGACGACCTCTACCCTCGCTGGACGAGCGTATTCGTCTGCTGGACAGGCAGCTTCAGCGCTTCACTCTATGGCGGTACTCCAGGTGTACCAAGCAAAGCTCCTCCGCGGTCTGGACGAGTTGAGCCTGGACGATTCCCCGCTCAGAGAAATACGTAGCGCTACGGATTTGGCGTTACGCGCCACGAAGATGACGGCTCAGGCGATCGGGCGATCGATGGCCAGTTTAGTGGTGCTGGAGCGCCACTTGTGGCTTAACCTTACGGAGATTAAGGACGCGGATAAGGTCGCCTTCCTTGACTCCCCCATCTCGCCGACCGGCCTGTTCGGCCCAGCTGTTGAGGGTTTCGCGGAGCGCTTCACCGCGGCGCAGAAATCTTCCCAAGCCATGCGACACTTTCTGCCAAAACGCTCAAGCTCCGCAACGGCTCCTAGTCGCCCCAAGCCGGCGCCGACTCAGCAGCCTGCAAAAGCCACGCCCCCAGCTGCGCAACCAGCTCCTCAGACGGAGCTCCGTCCACGTTCACGCCCAGCCAAGCGCTTTCCCTTCCCCAAGCGCCAGGGACCTCGGCCAAGAGTGGTGTTGGACCAGGCGCCGCCAGCATCTTCCTGATCTCAACAGCAGGAAGAGGGAGGGGCCAAGTCTCGCAGCAGCCGGACCAGCCCCCAAAGTGCCTCTTTTGAACCCTTCTACACTCCGTTCTGTTCCGAGTGTAAGGGAACTCATGTTTGTAAACAATGTAGCTGTAACTCACGGGCCCTTTGTATCAGCGCCCTTACAGCAAACCGCTGTGATAGCGGGAAAAATAAAAAACAAACATTTTCAAGAAAAGAGCAAATTTCCTCTTCCAATGCTTTCAGACAGCATACAGCTGTGCGAACCATTGCAGCCCCTAGCGACACGATCCGTGGCATGGCAAGCCATCCCCGGAGTGTCAAAATGGGTTTTGGGTATAATAGAACGAGGCTATGTACTCCAGTTCGCTCGAAGACCTCCTCGCTTTCATGGTGTGATCACCACCTCAGTTCGCAGCAAAGACGCAGACGTCTTGCGATTAGAGGTAAAGAATCTGTTGGCCAAGGGCGCCGTGGAAACGGTCCCCCCAACACAGAGCGAGTCAGGTTTTTACAGCCGTTACTTCCACGTTCCAAAGAAGGATGGCGGCCTACGTCCCATCCTCGACCTCAGACAGCTGAATCGCGCCCTCATGAGACGGCCGTTCAGAATGCTTACACTAAAACAGATCCTCTCGCAGATACGCAAAGGGGACTGGTTTTGTTCACTGGATCTGAAGGATGCATACTTCCACATTCAGATCGCCCCCCATCACAGGCAATTCTTGAGATTCGCCTTCGAGGGAGTGGCATATCAATATACAGTCCTTCCGTTCGGACTGTCGTTAGCCCCTCGCACGTTTACAAAGTGCATGGACGCAGCACTTTCCCCTCTGAGACAGATGGGAATCCGCGTCCTGAACTATCTGGACGACTGGCTCATCCTAGCCCAGTCAGAGAGCGAGCTAACACACCACAGAGCCTTAATCCTCAGCCACTTAGAGTGCCTAGGACTCAAGGTCAATTTTGCCAAGAGCGTGCTGTCTCCCAGCCAACGCATTGCGTTCCTGGGAGCAGTTTTCGACTCACGTCAAATGAAGGCAGCAGTTGCGCCGCAGAGAGCCCAAGCCATTCGCAGGCTCGCGGCTTCCTTCAAAATAGGAGCCCTTCGCCCACTCAAGATTTTTCAGAAGATGCTCGGCCTTATGGCCTCAGCATCTCCAGTACTTCAGTTGGGTCTGCTTCAAATGCGCCCCCTGCAGTTCTGGTTGAAACCAAAGGTTCCTCCTCAAGCGTGGCGTTTGGGACGCCAGCGCATCAAGGTAGATCGGGCCTGTATAGCAGCCCTGGCTCCTTGGAGGTGCGCTCAATGGATGGAACAGGGCGTTCCCCTGGACTTGGTGGTCAGAAGGAAAGCGGTCTCGACAGACGCCTCCAACTTAGGTTGGGGGGCGCTGTGCGACGGCCAGCCTGCTTTCGGCCTATGGTCGAAAGCGGAGAGTCGCCTTCACATCAACTGCTTGGAAATGCTAGCAGTATGTTTAGGCCTTCACACCCTTCTACCTGCACTGAAGGGTCACCATGTCTTAGTCCGTTCGGACAGCATGACAGTGGTGTCCTTCATAAATCACCAAGGGGGCCTCTCGTCGAGACGTCTATTTACGATGGTAGAACGTCTCCTGACATGGGCTCAGCTGCACTTCCGCTCTCTAAGAGCGACGCATGTGCCAGGCAAACTGAACCAGGGAGCAGACATGTTGTCTCGGAGCAACGTCTCCTCAGACGAATGGACGCTTCACCCTCACACGGTTCAGCAAATATGGGCTGTCTTTGGCAAGGCGCGAGTAGATCTTTTCGCCTCAAAAGACAATCATCACTGCCCAATTTATTTTTCGAAGGAACAGGACGCATTGACCCAAGAATGGCCCAATCTCCTGTTATACGCATTCCCTCCTATCGCTCTGCTGCCACAAGTCATCAGGCGAGTGCGGGAACAGAAACTCAAAGTCCTGTTAGTGGCTCCATTCTGGCAGAACCAGCATTGGTTTCCAGATCTTCCCAGGCTGCTCTCAAGAGCACCATGGGCCGTGCCACTCAGACGAGATCTCTTAACACAGGCGAACAGAACGATATGGCACCCCCAACCGGAATTGTGGGCGCTGCACGTTTGGGCTCTAGACGGGAGCCTTTAAGTCTCCCTGAGTCGGTTTTGAGTACTATTTCACAAGCTAGAGCACCCTCTACGAGGCGGCTCTACGATCTCAAGTGGTCTGTCTTTTCCGCCTGGTGTTCCACCCGCGGTACGGACCCAATTTTATGTGACATATCTGTGATATTGTCCTTCTTGCAAGAGCTGTTGGATAAGGGGAGATCCCCTTCTACGCTCAAGGTCTATGTTGCAGCTATAGCGGTATTCCATGACCTGGTAAACGGTCAATCTGTGGGAAGAAACGACTTGGTCGTTCGTTTTTTAAAGGGGTCAAGGCGGCTTAATCCCCCTCGCCCCGTCACGGTTCCGTCCTGGGACTTACCCACAGTATTGAGGGCCCTGAAAAGCCCTCCCTTCGAACCGCTTCAGTCCATAGGCCTTCGCCCCCTGACGTTGAAGACTGCCCTGCTATTGGCATTAGCATCAGTCAAACGCATGGGTGATTTACAGGCGCTCTCTGTGAGCCCCGTTTGCTTGGAATTCGGGCCAAATGACTCCAAGGTCATCCTGAAGCCAAGGCGTGGGTATGTTCCCAAAAGTCTCTCTACACCCTTTAGAGACCAGATTATTTCCCTTTTGGCTCTTCCTCCTGCGGAGCAAGACCAGGGATTTAACCCTCTCTGCCCTGTCAGGGCTCTGGGATGTTATATGGAGCGTTCTGCCCCTTTTAGGCAGTCAGAACAGCTGTTTGTATGTTTTGGTGGCCGCACCAAGGGGTGTTCGGTCACAAAACAGAGATTATCCAGATGGATTGTGGAAGCCATCACGCTGGCTTACTCCTCTTTGGGCCTACAATGTCCCATGGGAGTAAGGGCCCATTCGACTAGGGGCATCGCCTCGTCTTGGGCGTGGTCTAGTGGGGTTTCCATTGCAGAAATTTGTGCGGCGGCAGGCTGGGCCTCACCGTCCACATTTGCTAGATTCTATAACTTGGACGTTCCAGTCTTACAGACTCGGGTCCTTTCCACATAGTGGTATGTTGTTACCAGTATGTTATATATATTGCATCTTGGCCTCTGTGGAGCTCCAAGTGTACTTATTCCTTGGAACGGATGTTTATCAGGCTATCTGATCGAACAAATTGGCCCTTATTAGCCCTTTAGTGCTAGGGTCATGTTAGTCGTTCCTCTACCTTAGCAACGGCGGGATTGTACTGGTTCCCCATAAGCGTCTTTCAGACGCAGTACGAGTGAAAGTATCGAAAGGGAACGTACTCGGTTACTTTCGTAACCTCGGTTCCCTGAGATACGGGAACGAGTACTGCGTTGCTGGCCGTGCTAGGTAGCTGCACGACTCAGTCGTCGCTTCAGTCGAAGTACCTGAGTTCCCTATGGCGAAATGCTCGCTTATATAGCCAGATGCTCCGCCCCTTTTGGCGCGATCGGGCGCGAATCATCGCCATAGGTTTGTGCATCTCCGCTGCCGAGCCATTGGTTCGTTTCTTTAACACTGCACGAACCAATGGCCGTGCAGTTACACTGCGTTATTGAAATGCTTCAGTCTCAGGAGAAAAGGAGCTTTTCCCATAAGCGTCTTTCAGACGCAGTACTCGTTCCCGTATCTCAGGGAACCGAGGTTACGAAAGTAACCGAGTACGTTTTCTGACATTTCAGGGTCTAACTTCAAAAATCATGCAAAACACTTCTAACACCTTCAGATATGTTTCTCTGTGTTGCAAAATAGCTTTTATTCATGCACAGAGTGTAAATTTAAAGTGGGACAGAGATTCAGCTTGCATTGCCTGAACCAACTTTGTTCTGCGCTGAAAAGCTGTTTTCTGACATTTCAGGGTCTAACTTCAAAAATCATGCAAAACACTTCTAACACCTTCAGATATGTTTCTCTGTGTTGCAAAATAGGTTTTATTCATGCATAGAGTGTAAATTTAAAGTGGGACAGAGATTCAGCTTGCATTGCCTGAACCAACTTTGTTCTGCGCTGAAACGCTGTTTTCTGACATTTCAGGGTCTAACTTAAAAAATCATGCAAAACACTTCTAACACCTTCAGATATGTTTCTCTGTGTTGCAAAATAGCTTTTATTCTTGCACAGAGTGTAAATTTAAAGTGGGACAGAGATTCAGCTTGCATTGCCTGAACCAAATTTGTTCTGCGCTGAAACGCTGTTTTCTGACATTTCAGGGTCTAACTTCAAAAATCATGCAAAACACTTCTAACACCTTCAGATATGTTTCTCTGTGTTGCAAAATAGGTTTTATTCATGCACAGACTGCAAAGTTAAAGTGGGACCGAGATTCAGCTTGCATTGCCTGAACCAACTTTGTTCTGCGCTGAAAAGCTGTTTTCTGACATTTCAGGGTCTAACTTCAAAAATCATGCAAAACACTTCTAACACCTTCAGATATGTTTCTCTGTGTTGCAAAATAGGTTTTCTTCATGCACAGACTGCAAAGTTAAAGTGGGACCGAGATTCAGCTTGCATTGCCTGAACCAACTTTGTTCTGCGCTGAAACGCTGTTTTCTGACATTTCAGGGTCTAACTTCAAAAATCATGCAAAACACTTCTAACACCTTCAGATATGTTTCTCTGTGTTGCAAAATAGCTTTTATTCATGCACAGAGTGTAAATTTAAAGTGGGACAGAGATTCAGCTTGCATTGCCTGAACCAACTTTGTTCTGCGCTGAAAAGCTGTTTTCTGACATTTCAGGGTCTAACTTCAAAAATCATGCAAAACACTTCTAACACCTTCAGATATGTTTCTCTGTGTTGCAAAATAGGTTTTATTCATGCATAGAGTGTAAATTTAAAGTGGGACAGAGATTCAGCTTGCATTGCCTGAACCAACTTTGTTCTGCGCTGAAACGCTGTTTTCTGACATTTCAGGGTCTAACTTCAAAAATCATGCAAAACACTTCTAACACCTTCAGATATGTTTCTCTGTGTTGCAAAATAGGTTTTCTTCATGCACAGACTGCAAAGTTAAAGTGGGACCGAGATTCAGCTTGCATTGCCTGAACCAACTTTGTTCTGCGCTGAAAAGCTGTTTTCTGACATTTCAGGGTCTAACTTCAAAAATCATGCAAAACACTTCTAACACCTTCAGATATGTTTCTCTGTGTTGCAAAATAGGTTTTATTCATGCACAGACTGCAAATTTAAAGTGGGACAGAGATTCAGCTTGCATTGCCTGAACCAACTTTGTTCTGCGCTGAAACGCTGTTTTCTGACATTTCAGGGTCTAACTTCAAAAATCATGCAAAACACTTCTAACACCTTCAGATATGTTTCTCTGTGTTGCAAAATAGCTTTTATTCTTGCACAGAGTGTAAATTTAAAGTGGGACAGAGATTCAGCTTGCATTGCCTGAACCAACTTTGTTCTCCGCTGAAACGCTGTTTTCTGACATTTCAGGGTCTAACTTCAAAAATCATGCAAAACACTTCTAACACCTTCAGATATGTTTCTCTGTGTTGCAAAATAGGTTTTATTCATGCACAGACTGCAAAGTTAAAGTGGGACCGAGATTCAGCTTGCATTGCCTGAACCAACTTTGTTCTGCGCTGAAAAGCTGTTTTCTGACATTTCAGGGTCTAACTTCAAAAATCATGCAAAACACTTCTAACACCTTCAGATATGTTTCTCTGTGTTGCAAAATAGCTTTTATTCATGCACAGAGTGTAAATTTAAAGTGGGACAGAGATTCAGCTTGCATTGCCTGAACCAACTTTGTTCTGCGCTGAAACGCTGTTTTCTGACATTTCAGGGTCTAACTTCAAAAATCATGCAAAACACTTCTAACACCTTCAGATATGTTTCTCTGTGTTGCAAAATAGGTTTTATTCATGCACAGACTGCAAATTTAAAGTGGGACCGAGATTCAGCTTGCATTGCCTGAACCAACTTTGTTCTGCGCTGAAACGCTGTTTTCTGACATTTCAGGGTCTAACTTCAAAAATCATGCAAAACACTTCTAACACCTTCAGATATGTTTCTCTGTGTTGCAAAATAGGTTTTATTCATGCACAGACTGCACATTTAAAGTAGGACAGAGATTCAGCTTGCATTGCCAGAACCAACTTTGTTTTGCGCTGAAAAGCTGTTTTCTGATATTTCAGGGTCTAACTTCAAAAATCATGCAAAACACTTCTAACACCTTCAGATACGTTTCTCTGTGTTGCAAAATAGCTTTTATTCATTCACAGACTGCAAATTTAAAGTGGGACAGAGATTCAGCTTGCATTGCCTGAACCAACTTTGTTCTGCGCTGAAACGCTGTTTTCTGACATTTCAGGGTCTAACTTCAAAAATCATGCAAAACACTTCTAACACCTTCATATATGTTTCTCTGTGTTGCAAAATAGCTTTTATTCATGCACAGAGTGTAAATTTAAAGTGGGACAGAGATTCAGCTTGCATTGCCTGAACCAACTTTATTCTGCACTGAAACGCTGTTTTCTGACATTTCAGGGTCTAACTTCAAAAATCATGCAAAACACTTCTAACACTTTCAGATATGTTTCTCTGTGTTGCAAAATAGGTTTTATTCATGCATAGAGTGTAAATTTAAAGTGGGACAGAGATTCAGCTTGCATTGCCTGAACCAACTTTGTTCTGCGCTGAAACGCTGTTTTCTGACATTTCAGGGTCTAACTTCAAAAATCATGCAAAACACTTCTAACACCTTCAGATATGTTTCTCTGTGTTGCAAAATAGGTTTTATTCATGCACAGACTGCAAAGTTAAAGTGGGACCGAGATTCAGCTTGCATTGCCTGAACCAACTTTGTTCTGCGCTGAAAAGCTGTTTTCTGACATTTCAGGGTCTAACTTCAAAAATCATGCAAAACACTTCTAAAACCTTCAGATATGTTTCTCTGTGTTGCAAAATAGGTTTTATTCATGAACAGAGTGTAAATTTAAAGTGGGACAGAGATTCAGCTTGCATTGCCTGAACCAACTTTGTTCTGCGCTGAAACGCTGTTTTCTGACATTTCAGGGTATAACTTCAAAAATCATGCAAAACACTTCTAACACCTTCAGATATGTTTCTCTGTGGTGCAAAATAGGTTTTATTCATGCACAGACTGCAAATTTAAAGTGGGACAGAGATTCAGCTTGCATTGCCTTAACCAACTTTGTTCTGCGCTGAAACGCTGTTTTCTGACATTTCAGGGTCTAACTTCAAAAATCATGCAAAACACTTCTAACACCTTCAGATATGTTTCTCTGTGTTGCAAAATAGCTTTTATTCATGCACAGAGTGTAAATTTAAAGTGGGATAGAGATTCAGCTTGCATTGCCTGAACCAACTTTGTTCTGCGCTGAAACGCTGTTTTCTGACATTTCAGGGTCTAACTTCAAAAATCATGCAAAACACTTCTAACACCTTCAGATATGTTTCTCTGTGTTGCAAAATAGGTTTTATTCATGCATAGAGTGTAAATTTAAAGTGGGACAGAGATTCAGCTTGCATTGCCTGAACCAACTTTGTTCTGCGCTGAAACGCTGTTTTCTGACATTTCAGGGTCTAACTTCAAAAATCATGCAAAACACTTCTAACACCTTCAGATATGTTTCTCTGTGTTGCAAAATAGGTTTTATTCATGCACAGACTGCAAAGTTAAAGTGGGACCGAGATTCAGCTTGCATTGCCTGAACCAACTTTGTTCTGCGCTGAAAAGCTGTTTTCTGACATTTCAGGGTCTAACTTCAAAAATCATGCAAAACACTTCTAACACCTTCAGATATGTTTCTCTGTGTTGCAAAATAGCTTTTATTCATGCACAGAGTGTAAATTTAAAGTGGGACAGAGATTCAGCTTGCATTGCCTGAACCAACTTTGTTCTGCGCTGAAACGCTGTTTTCTGACATTTCAGGGTCTAACTTCAAAAATCATGCAAAACACTTCTAACACCTTCAGATATGTTTCTCTGTGTTGCAAAATAGGTTTTATTCATGCACAGACTGCAAATTTAAAGTGGGACAGAGATTCAGCTTGCATTGCCAGAACCAACTTTGTTCTCCGTTGAAACGCTGTTTTCTGACATTTCAGGGTCTAACTTCAAAAATCATGCAAAACACTTCTAACACCTTCAGATATGTTTCTCTGTGTTGCAAAATAGGTTTTATTCATGCACAGACTGCAAAGTTAAAGTGGGACCGAGATTCAGCTTGCATTGCCTGAACCAACTTTGTTCTGCGCTGAAAAGCTGTTTTCTGACATTTCAGGGTCTAACTTCAAAAATCATGCAAAACACTTCTAACACCTTCAGATATGTTTCTCTGTGTTGCAAAATAGCTTTTATTCATGCACAGAGTGTAAATTTAAAGTGGGACAGAGATTCAGCTTGCATTGCCTGAACCAACTTTGTTCTGCGCTGAAACGCTGTTTTCTGACATTTCAGGGTCTAACTTCAAAAATCATGCAAAACACTTCTAACACCTTCAGATATGTTTCTCTGTGTTGCAAAATAGGTTTTATTCATGCACAGACTGCACATTTAAAGTAGGACAGAGATTCAGCTTGCATTGCCAGAACCAACTTTGTTTTGCGCTGAAAAGCTGTTTTCTGATATTTCAGGGTCTAACTTCAAAAATCATGCAAAACACTTCTAACACCTTCAGATACGTTTCTCTGTGTTGCAAAATAGCTTTTATTCATTCACAGACTGCAAATTTAAAGTGGGACAGAGATTCAGCTTGCATTGCCTGAACCAACTTTGTTCTGCGCTGAAACGCTGTTTTCTGACATTTCAGGGTCTAACTTCAAAAATCATGCAAAACACTTCCAACACCTTCATATATGTTTCTCTGTGTTGCAAAATAGCTTTTATTCATGCACAGAGTGTAAATTTAAAGTGGGACAGAGATTCAGCTTGCATTGCCTGAACCAACTTTATTCTGCACTGAAACGCTGTTTTCTGACATTTCAGGGTCTAACTTCAAAAATCATGCAAAACACTTCTAACACTTTCAGATATGTTTCTCTGTGTTGCAAAATAGGTTTTATTCATGCATAGAGTGTAAATTTAAAGTGGGACAGAGATTCAGCTTGCATTGCCTGAACCAACTTTGTTCTGCGCTGAAACGCTGTTTTCTGACATTTCAGGGTCTAACTTCAAAAATCATGCAAAACACTTCTAACACCTTCAGATATGTTTCTCTGTGTTGCAAAATAGGTTTTATTCATGCACAGACTGCAAAGTTAAAGTGGGACCGAGATTCAGCTTGCATTGCCTGAACCAACTTTGTTCTGCGCTGAAAAGCTGTTTTCTGACATTTCAGGGTCTAACTTCAAAAATCATGCAAAACACTTCTAAAACCTTCAGATATGTTTCTCTGTGTTGCAAAATAGGTTTTATTCATGAACAGAGTGTAAATTTAAAGTGGGACAGAGATTCAGCTTGCATTGCCTGAACCAACTTTGTTCTGCGCTGAAACGCTGTTTTCTGACATTTCAGGGTATAACTTCAAAAATCATGCAAAACACTTCTAACACCTTCAGATATGTTTCTCTGTGTTGCAAAATAGGTTTTATTCATGCACAGACTGCAAATTTAAAGTGGGACAGAGATTCAGCTTGCATTGCCTTAACCAACTTTGTTCTGCGCTGAAACGCTGTTTTCTGACATTTCAGGGTCTAACTTCAAAAATCATGCAAAACACTTCTAACACCTTCAGATATGTTTCTCTGTGTTGCAAAATAGCTTTTATTCATGCACAGAGTGTAAATTTAAAGTGGGATAGAGATTCAGCTTGCATTGCCTGAACCAACTTTGTTCTGCGCTGAAACGCTGTTTTCTGACATTTCAGGGTCTAACTTCAAAAATCATGCAAAACACTTCTAACACCTTCAGATATGTTTCTCTGTGTTGCAAAATAGGTTTTATTCATGCATAGAGTGTAAATTTAAAGTGGGACAGAGATTCAGCTTGCATTGCCTGAACCAACTTTGTTCTGCGCTGAAACGCTGTTTTCTGACATTTCAGGGTCTAACTTCAAAAATCATGCAAAACACTTCTAACACCTTCAGATATGTTTCTCTGTGTTGCAAAATAGGTTTTATTCATGCACAGACTGCAAATTTAAAGTGGGACAGAGATTCAGCTTGCATTGCCTGAACCAACTTTGTTCTGCGCTGAAACGCTGTTTTCTGACATTTCAGGGTCTAACTTCAAAAATCATGCAAAACACTTCACCTTCAGATATGTTTCTCTTTGTTGCAAAATAGGTTTTATTCATGCACAGACTGCAAAGTTAAAGTGGGACCGAGATTCAGCTTGCATTGCCTGAACCAACTTTGTTCTGCGCTGAAAAGCTGTTTTCTGACATTTCAGGGTTGTAGCGTCTGCCTATTTTCAATGATAATAGTTAGGCCGTTGGCCTTAGAGACCCTTTTAGCCTTTTGACATTTGCATATAAATTAAAGAGATAGCTTGTCCCTCTACATTTATATGGGTGTTAAATGGCCCATGGTTCCCTATTCACTGCCACGTAGTTGCTAAACAGACTAACTCTTGTCTCCCAATGGGACTTCAAAGGGATACCAACGAGGAGACAACAGGCAACTCGGTGCCAGGCAGGAGATGCCTGGCCACAGACAACCATTACAATACACAAACACACATACACAAAGACTTTTTCCTTATTTAGCCTATAATTAATCGATCACAAATGTATCTGGTATATGCATGTGTTGTTTGTATGTTTCTCTATCATATTTGCCTAGTTACCTAATTATCTGTATCAGTTAACCCTGCGAATACTTTTATTCCTGTGTATTAATGTATCTTTGGTTTAATATCTTCTAGACTGTTCGTTCTTGGTACCAAAATGATCTGCTCTTCATTTTGTAAACAATTTTGTACGCTATGTGATTAGAAGATGCATCATATTGTTTACACTGTATTTTGGGTAAAACTGAAACAATTTCACAGACCAGCCATAGACATGCAAATGGACCATAAAGTGAAGACAAAGAAAGTTGTCCAGCTCAAAAATCCAAGCTTTGGATTGGCCGGTCCTCCCAAACGTGGGTGTGACAGAGAACATTTGAAAAGTTCTGGGCTCAAGCAGATCTTGGCTTTTTTTCTTTTTTTTCTTCAGCAGTCTCTTCAGCTTTTCTTCAACCTTCTGGATCTTCTCCAAGACTCATCACTGAGTCTAACTTTCGGTAGTTTTATCTTCAAATAACTTTGTAGACTCGTTGTGGATTTCCCTATCTTCAGAAGAACTACAGAAACTTCCAGCTCACTCTCTTAACGGAATCCATCAAGAATCTCCATTGTTTACCGCATCAAGACTCTTGTTCAGCAAACAAAGCCAATGCAAGTATCTATTTACCGCTATTTTAGATGCGTTTAAGTTGAGCCCCTTTTTAAGGTGAATTGATTCTTTGATGATTCTCATTAGGTTGTGGTTATTTGATACTAAATACTACCATTCTTCTTCTTCTTCTTCTCTCTCTCTCTCTCTCTTTCCTCACTTAATTCCTTTCTTTGTATATATATGTATTTTTATCAGTAGTTGTACGTTCACCGTAGATTCATTTATTAAATACCCTACATTTCACAATTTATTGTCCCTGAGTGCTGCTCATAATCCGAGGTCCCTGAATGTCTGATTTTGCTACATGCTATATGTGGATCTCACTGAATTATTGCTAGTACTGACTAAAGTAGGAAAGTTACTCTTTCTTGGCCAGAAACGTAATTCTTCCTAGAATTGATAAATGATTATACTATCTATTCGGCGGACGAACAGATCAAATAATTGTAATATTAATTCTGCTACGGTTAATTCTGAGATCTGATCTAAATATTTGTAATTAATTATAACCAGTTATAATTAATCATAAATATTTTCCCTTTTGAGCTATAAAACGCTACATATTATTTGGTGGAGAACGCGACGCATTCAAACATTGTTTTGTGAGCAAACTCTGGGTCAATCTAATTGTGTGTTTGTTTTATTTTAATTATTTTTTTTTTTTGCGCGCTTAGAGTGAGACAAGTCGCAAAGCGAACTCACTCTTCTGATTGGATGGCTTAAAGCCACCTCCAGAACTGAAAGTTAACAGCCTCTATTTGAACAGCATTTAGTCACTGTTAACTCTGTAAGTAAACTGCAGTTTCATAATATTAAAACAGTTCTGTAAAGACGAAGAAATCTCTTTCCTGGACATTTTAATATTATCAAAATCGCCTGTTGGAACGAAGCAATCTTCCCTCAGTGCGATAAAGATTGATTTGAGCGATGTTCCTCTCTTCATCTTTGCCTTATTTGATTGTATCGCTAGATTGAAGTCTCTACATGTGAGTTTATTCAACTAGACGATCTCACTCCCTTTAGGTTCAATAATTAGAGTAGCTTACTAATTTTGGCCTAATGTACATATCTGATCACAAGAACACTGCGGGTCGGTAACTGATTGGAATGTAAATGGGAGATTTGAAACCTTGATCAAGTGATAAATTTGTAACAGCGAAGGAAACCTGTTATGTTTTGTGTACTGGCAGCGAAGGAATCCTGCTAGACAACTGCGCAGTTAAGTTGCACAAATTGAATCAAGTGATAAATTTGTAACAGTGAAGGAAAACTGTTATTTTTGTGTACTGGCAGCGAAGGAATCCTGCTAGTCGATTGTGCAGTTAAGTTGCACAAACTCTAAGAATCCACTGGGTTCTAAATCACATTGTTCTTGTGATGGTTGCAATAAATCGGCCGTTAGATCTTAACGTTTTCAGATTTAATCACAACCGAAGTTAGGGCACAGTACTTGTGACTAACACTAGAGGGCAGGCTGTTTAAGTTTCTTACTAACACTTCTTAAACTCCACCCCTACCCTTTTGATTTCACCTTGTTTACATTCTCAGCTAAGGCGACTTCTCTCTCCTTAAGCATTTGTATTTAATTTTGTTTTATGTTTTAATTTTCCTTCTATTTATTTTTAATTTTTTATCATTCTCACCATTCTGGTTACCTCTCGTTTTATTTAGTTGTTTTATTACCTTTTTTTTTCTTCTTAATTTTCTGTTATTACATTTATTTTATTTGCATTTTTTTTTTCCTATTTTAGTTTATTACGTCTTTCTCTTTTGTCTCACTTAACCGCTCACCTATTTAAATTTAATTTAAACAGAGTTTAAATCTAAATTTAAAAGCTGATTTCTGTATCTAGCCATTTGTGTGATCTATAGGTATCACTCCCCCTAGAGCTTAGTTGGTGAAGTGAGTGGACCACTCAATTCGTAACTAAGCCTAGCCAATAGAATACAGATCCACCCAGCTGGTGAAACCCCACTTAGGTTTTCTTCTCAGTCCTTCAGGAATTTAGTCTGCTCCTGCTACAAGGCCAAAAGCCTAGATGTTATGATCCAGCAGCGCCCCCTACTTTGTAGTCCCTATCATAACCCTTAACAGCAGCGAAAGGCTTAAACCTGCTCTCTTCTCTACCTTTCTCTGTGTTCTGATTTATTGGTTTGTTTTATTTCTAATTTTGTTCTGTTTTGTTTGTCTTGAGAAAGAACCTTTGAGAATCATCAAGGAAGGCTGAGTAATAGATTGGTGAACCAAGCTACCAAAATCGCTGTCAACAATCTTTAGTTAGAACCTTCCAGGTGCTCCCCACAACAATTAGACACACCTGGCCATTCACGGCATAGATAACAGGTGCCCGGTCTACACTCCGCTAATTGTTTGTACTCAAACCGTACAAAGAAAATATAGTTAATATAGTTAAAATATAGAAATTATAGTTAATTATTGCAGCCCGTTCAAACTGTAAGGACTTGCATTGGCCCTTTGTGCTGTCTTTCTCTCTTCTCCAGTGAGCCACCATGTCTCGGTCGTCCAGTCCTAATGCCCACTGGGATCGCCTAGAGGCCTGGCTGAGTGTCATGACGGGTACCCTCCTGCCTGGAGCCACCAGGGGCCTGCAGCACCTGAGCCGGGAACAGCTGGACGACAACCTGAATGGCCTCATGTCGCATGATCCTATGCAGGACTACAGCCACAAAGAGCTCGCCAAGATCGTCGGATCGCTAGCCCACAACCTCCTCGCTCAGGCAAAGTTGAGTGAAGCAAGCATCTCCCGACTGGAACAGGAAGCAGCAGCGCTAAAGCTCCAGGCTGAAGTGGCTCAGGAGGACCTGACACTTGCTCAAAGTCAAATGGACCAGCTAAAGACTCGCGGGATGGCGGACGAGAAGGACTCAGAGCTACAAGAGGAAGTAGAAAGACTCCAAAATGCCTTGACTGATCTCCGTGTAGACACCGTACGCCGAGAGCAGCAGGAAAAGGACGCCAGAGAGGAGCTAAGTGAACGACTCCAGCAAGCTGAGTCTCTCTTAACGAGAGCAGAGACTGAACTCAAAGAACGAGAAGCCAAGGCCAAGGCCTGTGAAGGCCATCTGCAAAGTGCCCGGGCTGGAATCACGGCTCTGTCCCAGCAAAGAGACTTTTTGAAAGAAGAACTTGACATAGTTCAAAGAGAACTGAAACACGCCTATAGACTGCAAAGTGACTCTGAAAGGGAAATGTACAGCACCGAATTTCCCCTAATCAGGAGACCAATGCCTCCTAGTCAAGAATTCTCAGCCCCGAAGGGGGGTGAAAGCCCTCTTCTCAAGACATCACCTGCCAGCATCCTAGAACCCGCAACAGCAGAAAGGGGGTGGGGGCCTTTCCAAAGAACATTGTCTTCCAGTCACGGTGTGGCCCCCAAAGAACTGGATAAGCTGGCCAGAAATATTCCCATGTTCACACCAAACCCTGCCGGAGGCCATGATGTGCATGCATTTCTGAAAGACATAGATTTCCACTTGCAAGCTGTGGCCAATGTGACCACACGAGACAGACTGTATCTGCTCAGAATCACTTCCAGCCGTGAGGTGCGGAGCTTCCTTGACCGGCAGCCAGAAGCTGTCAAAGAAGATTACCAGCAGCTACAACAGGCTTTGATCAAAGAGTTTTCTGACCCCGAGTCAGAACAAGGACTGATTATTGCCATGGACCTTAAACAGGCCCGACTAGAAACCACGCAGGCATACTACAATAGACTGCGGCAAGCCTACTTCGGAGCACGGAACGAGCCCGGGATGGAGAATGACTTCAATTTTAAATCATTGTTCCTTCGGAACCTGCACCCCACTGTGAGCCACCACTTGGGGGTCCTCGCCTGTCCACGAAGCATGTCCATTCAACAGCTGCGAGACTTAGCCCACAAAGCCTATGTCAAACAAAGGGCTGTTTCTGAAAAGACTGTGAAAAACCCCACGATCTACTCGGTCACTGACCAAAGATCAGAACTAGCCCTAGAGGGCACCCAACAACACTACAGTGACAGCTTTTCCTACGACATGACAAGGCCATTCCCCACCAGCAGAGAGCAGCATGGCCACGGTGGTGCCCGTCCTAAGCACTGGACAGGGCGCCCTGAGACAGCCTGGGACAAGCAACAGCAATTGTCAAACACAAAGGGTGGAGCCACTTGGGAAGGCAAGAGACGGTACAAGGGGAGCCGAACTTCATCGACTCGAGCAGCCAGCTCGAACCGCCAGCAGCAGAGCCCCTCTCAACGTACACTAGACAAGCCCAAATCTGTACAATCAGCCGCGCCGGACAGAGCTGATGTGTCTGAATCAGCAGAGATCATGAGACTTTTAAGGGAGCTCATCCATAACAAGCCCCACAAGGAAGATAAAAGGGACAAGTCAGATCAATTATGACTAGGCATAGAATCCGACCTCACCTCTCACACAGAAAACTCACAAACTGAACCTCACAACCAGATCAGTGCCAATCCACTGTCAACCACAAAACAAGACATCCCCTCACCAAGTGATGACATCATTCAACCATCTCAGCTGACTGCTAAACCACCAGAGCCAGCTGATGTCCAGAACCACGCCTCCAGCCAGGACCACAAAGTTCCAGAGAGCGCGGTTTTGGTGGTCTGCCTCCCTGACGAGCCACATGATACTGGCCCCGACTGCCTGCCCGTCACCACACAAGCCCCAGTGCCAAGACTCCTGGGAAACCTAATCGAACGGGGGGTGGCCAAGAAACTATACCTGACCATCACATTAGAAAAGGAGGTGAGACTGGAAGCTCTTGTTGACACTGGAGCTGATCTGACTTTAATGTCAATCCAACTTTTTGACAGGCTTCAGACCGAAGCCAAGAGACAGAATCGAACTCTTAAATATCAGAGGTGCGTTCTAAATGTACAGTCGTACAGCCAAAATGAGGTCCAACTTGAGCAGGTAGCTCCAATTCACCTGACCATCGGCCCTATGAGTGTAGTGCACCCCGTGTACATATCTCCAATGGACTCATATCCTCTCCTCATTGGCAAAGATCTGCTAGACCGCTTCGAACCCTTGTTAGATTTCAAACAGCTGAAAATCTGGGCTCAAGTACGAGAACCTCTGCCTCCCCAGTCACCAAAGTCACCCCAGACAGACTGTCAGGTCACAAAGGTCACGGGAAGTCCCGCCACCAGCCGCGGGAACGTCTCAAGCCAAGACCCAGGCTCAAGGTCACTGCTCTGTGCTCTCCAGCTAGCCAAAGACTCTGACTCAGGCAACGCCCAAGTTATGGCACACCTACAGCTAAATGATGTCACAACAACAAACCTCATTCTAGCACTGTGGGCAGACAACTCTGCTATCAGCCTCACACTGTTTGACACTCTTAAGAGACACACAACAGACATTCCCTTTGCTAACAAGCGTACGCGATTCGCTTTGAACCCCGGCCTGCCCACCCTGGTGACCGCCAAGAGCATCTGCGCCTTGAACTTGAAGTGGAATGACAGGTGCCTAACCCATTACTTCCTGGTCATTCCAGACCTACCGCATGATGTTTACATTGGAGCGGACATTTTGGTTCGACTCAGGGCTCACGTGGACCTGATCAATGAAGTGATATGGGCTCCAATGACCTCACAGTCCCCCACTGTTCCGGTCAACCCTGAGAACCTTCAGTCAGGCCAAACCATCCCGGAGGCCTGCACCCTAATCAGTGAACAAGAGACTGTAATACCGGCCTACACCAAAGGGGTCGCTGTTCGACTAAACCTGCGATGTGGTCAGACCCTTAGCCACACCTTAGGCTTCTTTCAGCCTTCACCCGAGTGTGTGGAACTGGGCCTCACTCTAGAAGCCACACCCCTCGTAGAAGTGACATCTCGGGCAGTGTACATCCTTTTCAACAACTGCATGGCAATGGATGTCAGAGTGCCTAAGGCCTATCGTCTGGGCTGGCTTGTGAGTTATGACTTTCAGGACTTTGAACTTGTTTTACCAATAATTGGACCCATCCCAGCGTCAATAATTCCAGAAGGGAGCTCAGGCCACACAGTCTCAACAACACCCTTCAAGATCATCACCATCATCTCAGTCCTGTCTTCAGTCAAGGAGCAGGTATGCAGAACCGAGCTAACTGGGGACCAACACCTTGCAGTGTATACGGTCTCTAACCAGCCCACCTGCGAGACTGACAATGTTACTCTGCCTCTGACTGTCCACCAGACGGAGGATGTACAGACAGACGAGCCATACCCAGGCTTTGAGACACAAGTCCAGCAAATTCTGAAAGATGCTGATGCTATACAGGTGGATGCAGATCGCCACAAACTCCGTCAAGTCCTGTACAAATACAAAGACTCATTTGCAAAGGACTCTTTAGACTGTGGCCTCACTAACCTTCATGTTGTGCGTGTCCCGACGCACCCGAACGCTCCACCTACCTTCGTCAAGCAATACAAGATCCCACTTGAATCGTACGAACCTGTACAGGAGATCATCAACTCCATGCTTGAGAAGGGTGTCATCCGCCCATGCAACAGCACTTACTCTGCCCCCATCTGGCCAGTCCTCAAACCAAACGGCAAGTGGCGGCCAACCATTGACTATAGGAAACTGAACCAACAGGTGCCCTTGTCACGCTGGCCCATGACACAGCTGGAACAAGAGATACCAAGGATCAAAGGAGCCACAATCTTCTCCACACTTGATGTGGCCTCAGGATTTTGGACTATTCCAGTGCATCCAGACGACCAACACAAACTTGCTTTCAATTTCTGCAACCGGCAGTACACCTTCACAAGGTGCCCATTCGGCTATGCCAACTCACCCGCCGAATTTAACATCTTCCTCAACAAGGCATGCCCAGATGCCAGGGTACGAGGTAACCTGGTCTATGTAGATGATATCCTTCTAAAGCATACGAGAGTGGCTGACCACCTGAATGAAATAGACCATGTTCTGCACCAACTGACCACTGCAGGTGCCAAGATTGCCCTTCACAAAGGACAATGGTGCAAAACCAAGGTGAACTATGTGGGTCTACTAGTCGGACCAGAGGGCATCGAGCCACAAACCAGCCGCATTCAGGCCATTCAAAACATCAAGCCACCTGCCAATGTCTCAGAACTCCGAAGTTTTCTAGGCGTGTGCAACTATTCACGTCAGTTCATCGAGAACTACTCAGACATTGCACGGCCTCTCACTTCTCTCTTGAAAAAGGACAGCCAATTTGTCTGGACAGACGCTGAGCAAAATGCCATGAATGAACTGAAACGACACCTGTGCACTGCCCCATGCCTGGCTTACCCAGATCCACAGAAGGAGTTCTATTTGGATGCAGGATTCTCCAGCCACTGCCTCAGCGCTGGTCTATACCAACGGCATGACCAGGACAGACGTGTGGTCGCGTATGCCAGCAAGACACTGCTGGCACCAGAATGCAAATACTCAGACTGTGAAAAAGCCCTGCTCTGTACAGTTTGGGCCATTGAGAGGTTCTCTAACTACATCGGCGCACAGAAAGTGATCATAGAGACCTGCCATCAGCCTGTCACCTTTCTCAACAGCCAACGCATCCGCAATGGTGTTGTCACAAATGCCCGCATAGCCACATGGTTAATGACACTCCAGGGGCGCAATGTGGAAGCACGATATGCCCAAAACCACAAGTCGGCGCTGGGCAACGGCCTGGCAGCCTGCCAAAGCTGCTCCGACGACACACCACCTGTGGTCGTAAAAGCAGAAGAGCCCCCACCACAGTCACTTACCTGCCACAGGTATTTCGAAGAGAGTGTGTGCCAAGGCATGCCCACAGCCTACGTCGATGGGTGCTCCTACAACCACGAAGGCATCTTGAAAGCAGGTGCAGGTGTTCTCTGGCTAAATGATCGACCGTGCCCACCACAACACTTCATGTTGGGCCCCCAGTCCTCACAATATGCAGAGGTAACAGCTATCCTCATAACCCTGCAAATGGCTTCAACCCATAATATCAGAGACCTGCTCATTTGCACAGACTCTAACTATGCCAGACTTAGTTTCACATGCCACCTTCCGAACTGGAAACAGAATGGTTTCAAGACGGCAAACAACAAACCAGTGAAACACCAATTCCTGTTCCAGGCATGTGACAACATCACGAGTAAACATGACATGACCATCTACTGGAAGAAGGTGAAGGGACACTCAAAGCAACCTGGCACAGACAAGGACCTCAATGACCAAGCAGATGCCCTTGCCAAAACAGGTGCGCTACACGGTGAGCTATGGTCTCCACCACCCCACCCACCCACCCTTAACGTGGCAGCCATAACTCGCAGCAAACGAACTCAACCCAACACCATTCCTGCCCCACAGCCACTTACACTGGCTCCCCAGATCTCCACTAATGACATCGCTGACATGCAAGCTTCTGACCCCACAATACAGACTATTCTTAACCACCTCTCTGACCCCTCCAACCACCCTATCACACCTACTCAGCTTGCTAACACCCCAGCCCTCAAACGGCTACATGCCCTGAAACCCATGCTGCGTGTGCTGGACAACATTCTGTTATATGTCCCTGATGACCTCACTGCGCCTAGGCTTGTGGTGCCGCAGGGCCAGAGGGGGGTCTGGTTGATGTATGCCCACGACACAGCATGCGCGGGACACCACGGCACAAAAGCCACTTATGAGACACTTAAACAAGTAGCATACTGGCCTGGCATGCAGCAAGATGTAGCAGAGTACGTGAAAGGATGCCTAATTTGTTGTCAATTCCAACCGACAAACCCAAACCACAGAGCCCCACTGCAGCGCAGAGGAGTCACATTTCCTTGGTCAGACCTGCAAATAGACTGGGTCGGACCCCTACCCAGATCAACCAGAGGCAACAAGTATTTCCTCACAGTTGTATGCCAGTTCACCAAGTGGGTAGAGTGCCTTCCAGCACCCAACGAAACTGCCCAAACCACTGCATACCTCCTGATGAATCACATCTTCTCTAGGTTCGGGCTACCCCTGAAAGTCAACTCAGACCGAGGCACCCACTTCACAGCTGAGATCATGCAGCAGATTTGGAAACTTCTGGGAATACAAGCACAGCTGCACATAAGTCAACACCCAATTTCATCTGGGCAAGCAGAACGCTGTAACCAGACAGTGGTCAACATGCTAAGGAAGTATGTGTCTGCTAATCAGAAAGACTGGGATGTAAAACTTCCACTGGTGCTCATGGCCATCCGAGCAACTCCGAATGAGTCAACAGGTGTGTCTCCTTTTGAACTAATGACTGGCCGGCAAATGACATTGCCGTTGCACCTGCTCTACCAGCCAGGAGACTCCAACCTTGTCACAGCGTACACCACTCATCAATACCTTGATGAACTACACCAGCATTTGAGAACCACATTTGCTTTTGCCCAGCAACGACTCCAAAAGAGCGCAGAAGGCCAGAAAGCTTATTATGACCGGAAGGCATCACACAGTGAACTGAATGTGGGTGACCGGGTCTGGTACTACCGTTACGCACAGCCTCCTCGGACTGCCTCGCATCGGCTATCTAAGAAGTTTCTGCCACACTGGACGGGACCTCACGAGATTGTGGAAAAACTCTCCCCTGTCGCATACCGGATCAAGATAAGCCGGGGACAGAAAGAACCAGTTCTCAAATGGGTCCACCGTAACCACATCAAGAGACATGTGGCTGCTGGCAGGGAAAGACAGGGGGGGGCTAGTGCTAACTAGAACTTGCTGTAGTTCTCAAACAAAGACAGCCCTTACAACGAAGAACTTTCATTATGATCCACCTGCCATTTGATCATCCTGATCCACCTGCTATCTGACTGCCAGGATCCACCTGCCATCTGACCATTATGATCCACCTGTCATTTGATCATCGTAATCCACCTGCTACCCGACCATCACGGC
The DNA here is from genome assembly GCF_049309525.1 of Garra rufa. NCBI lineage: Eukaryota > Metazoa > Chordata > Actinopteri > Cypriniformes > Cyprinidae > Garra > Garra rufa. The sequence continues at coordinate 38,573,552 of NC_133384.1, forward strand.
AACTGTTGCCTGACGATGTTTTCCTACAAACTTCGTCAGCCAAAAGGGGGGAATTCTGTAGCGTCTGCCTATTTTCAATGATAATAGTTAGGCCGTTGGCCTTAGAGACCCTTTTAGCCTTTTGACATTTGCATATAAATTAAAGAGATAGCTTGTCCCTCTACATTTATATGGGTGTTAAATGGCCCATGGTTCCCTATTCACTGCCACGTAGTTGCTAAACAGACTAACTCTTGTCTCCCAATGGGACTTCAAAGGGATACCAACGAGGAGACAACAGGCAACTCGGTGCCAGGCAGGAGATGCCTGGCCACAGACAACCATTACAATACACAAACACACATACACAAAGACTTTTTCCTTATTTAGCCTATAATTAATCGATCACAAATGTATCTGGTATATGCATGTGTTGTTTGTATGTTTCTCTATCATATTTGCCTAGTTACCTAATTATCTGTATCAGTTAACCCTGCGAATACTTTTATTCCTGTGTATTAATGTATCTTTGGTTTAATATCTTCTAGACTGTTCGTTCTTGGTACCAAAATGATCTGCTCTTCATTTTGTAAACAATTTTGTACGCTATGTGATTAGAAGATGCATCATATTGTTTACACTCTATTTTGGGTAAAACTGAAACAATTTCACAGACCAGCCATAGACATGCAAATGGACCATAAAGTGAAGACAAAGAAAGTTGTCCCGCTCAAAAATCCAAGCTTTGGATTGGCCGGTCCTCCCAAACGTGGGTGTGACAGAGAACATTTGAAAAGTTCTGGGCTCAAGCAGATCTTGGCTTTTTTTCTTTTTTTTCTTCAGCAGTCTCTTCAGCTTTTCTTCAACCTTCTGGATCTTCTCCAAGACTCATCACTGAGTCTAACTTTCGGTAGTTTTATCTTCAAATAACTTTGTAGACTCGTTGTGGATTTCCCTATCTTCAGAAGAACTACAGAAACTTCCAGCTCACTCTCTTAACGGAATCCATCAAGAATCTCCATTGTTTACCGCATCAAGACTCTTGTTCAGCAAACAAAGCCAATGCAAGTATCTATTTACCGCTATTTTAGATGCGTTTAAATTGAGCCCCTTTTTAAGGTGAATTGATTCTTTGATGATTCTCATTAGGTTGTGGTTATTTGATACTAAATACTACCATTCTTCTTCTTCTTCTTCTCTCTCTCTCTCTTTCCTCACTTAATTCCTTTCTTTGTATATATATGTATTTTTATCAGTAGTTGTTCGTTCACCGTAGATTCATTTATTAAATACCCTACATTTCACAATTTATTGTCCCTGAGTGCTGCTCATAATCCGAGGTCCCTGAATGTCTGATTTTGCTACATGCTATATGTGGATCTCACTGAATTATTGCTAGTACTGACTAAAGTAGGAAAGTTACTCTTTCTTGGCCAGAAACGTAATTCTTCCTAGAATTGATAAATGATTATACTATCTATTCGGCGGACGAACAGATCAAATAATTGTAATATTAATTCTGCTACGGTTAATTCTGAGATCTGATCTAAATATTTGTAATTAATTATAACCAGTTATAATTAATCATAAATATTTTCCCTTTTGAGCTATAAAACGCTACAGGGTCTAACTTCAAAAATCATGCAAAACACTTCTAACACCCTCAGATATGTTTCTCTGTGTTGCAAAATAGGTTTTATTCATGCACAGACTGCAAATTTAAAGTGGGACAGAGATTCAGCTTGCATTGCCTGAACCAACTTTGTTCTGCGCTGAAACGCTGTTTTCTGACATTTCAGGGTCTAACTTCAAAAATCATGCAAAACACTTCTAACACCTTCAGATATGTTTCTCTGTGTTGCAAAATAGCTTTTATTCTTGCACAGAGTGTAAATTTAAAGTGGGACAGAGATTCAGCTTGCATTGCCTGAACCAACTTTGTTCTCCGCTGAAACGCTGTTTTCTGACATTTCAGGGTCTAACTTCAAAAATCATGCAAAACACTTCTAACACCTTCAGATATGTTTCTCTGTGTTGCAAAATAGGTTTTATTCATGCACAGACTACAAAGTTAAAGTGGGACCGAGATTCAGCTTGCATTGCCTGAACCAACTTTGTTCTGCGCTGAAAAGCTGTTTTCTGACATTTCAGGGTCTAACTTCAAAAATCATGCAAAACACTTCTAACACCTTCAGATATGTTTCTCTGTGTTGAAAAATAGCTTTTATTCATGCACATAGTGTAAATTTAAAGTGGGACAGAGATTCAGCTTGCATTGCCTGAACCAACTTTGTTCTGCGCTGAAACGCTGTTTTCTGACATTTCAGGGTCTAACTTCAAAAATCATGCAAAACACTTCTAACACCTTCAGATATGTTTCTCTGTGTTGCAAAATAGGTTTTATTCATGCACAGACTGCAAATTTAAAGTGGGACAGAGATTCAGCTTGCATTGCCAGAACCAACTTTGTTCTGCGCTGAAACGCTGTTTTCTGACATTTCAGGGTCTAACTTCAAAAATCATGCAAAACACTTCTAACACCTTCAGATATGTTTCTCTGTGTTGCAAAATAGGTTTTATTCATGCACAGACTGCAAAGTTAAAGTGGGACCGAGATTCAGCTTGCATTGCCTGAACCAACTTTGTTCTGCGCTGAAAAGCTGTTTTCTGACATTTCAGGGTCTAACTTCAAAAATCATGCAAAACACTTCTAAAACCTTCAGATATGTTTCTCTGTGTTGCAAAATAGGTTTTATTCATGCACAGACTGCAAAGTTAAAGTGGGACCGAGATTCAGCTTGCATTGCCTGAACCAACTTTGTTCTGCGCTGAAAAGCTGTTTTCTGACATTTCAGGGTCTAACTTCAAAAATCATGCAAAACACTTCTAACACCTTCAGATATGTTTCTCTGTGTTGCAAAATAGGTTTTATTCATGCACAGACTGCAAATTTAAAGTGGGACAGAGATTCAGCTTGCATTGCCTTAACCAACTTTGTTCTGCGCTGAAACGCTGTTTTCTGACATTTCAGGGTCTAACTTCAAAAATCATGCAAAACACTTCTAACACCTTCAGATATGTTTCTCTGTGTTGCAAAATAGCTTTTATTCATGCACAGAGTGTAAATTTAAAGTGGGACAGAGATTCAGCTTGCATTGCCTGAACCAACTTTGTTCTGCGCTGAAACGCTGTTTTCTGACATTTCAGGGTCTAACTTCAAAAATCATGCAAAACACTTCTAACACCTTCAGATATGTTTCTCTGTGTTGCAAAATAGGTTTTATTCATGCATAGAGTGTAAATTTAAAGTGGGACAGAGATTCAGCTTGCATTGCCTGAACCAACTTTGTTCTGCGCTGAAACGCTGTTTTCTGACATTTCAGGGTCTAACTTCAAAAATCATGCAAAACACTTCTAACACCTTCAGATATGTTTCTCTGTGTTGCAAAATAGGTTTTCTTCATGCACAGACTGCAAAGTTAAAGTGGGACCGAGATTCAGCTTGCATTGCCTGAACCAACTTTGTTCTGCGCTGAAAAGCTGTTTTCTGACATTTCAGGGTCTAACTTCAAAAATCATGCAAAACACTTCTAACACCTTCAGATATGTTTCTCTGTGTTGCAAAATAGCTTTTATTCATGCACAGACTGCAAATTTAAAGTGGGACAGAGATTCAGCTTGCATTGCCTGAACCAACTTTGTTCTGCGCTGAAACGCTGTTTTCTGACATTTCAGGGTCTAACTTCAAAAATCATGCAAAACACTTCTAACACCTTCAGATATGTTTCTCTGTGTTGCAAAATAGGTTTTATTCATGCACAGACTGCAAAGTTAAAGTGGGACCGAGATTCAGCTTGCATTGCCTGAACCAACTTTGTTCTGCGCTGAAAAGCTGTTTTCTGACATTTCAGGGTCTAACTTCAAAAATCATGCAAAACACTTCTAAAACCTTCAGATATGTTTCTCTGTGTTGCAAAATAGGTTTTATTCATGAACAGAGTGTAAATTTAAAGTGGGACAGAGATTCAGCTTGCATTGCCTGAACCAACTTTGTTCTGCGCTGAAACGCTGTTTTCTGACATTTCAGGGTCTAACTTCAAAAATCATGCAAAACACTTCTAACACCTTCAGATATGTTTCTCTGTGTTGCAAAATAGCTTTTATTCATGCACAGAGTGTAAATTTAAAGTGGGACAGAGATTCAGCTTGCATTGCCTGAACCAACTTTGTTCTGCGCTGAAAAGCTGTTTTCTGACATTTCAGGGTCTAACTTCAAAAATCATGCAAAACACTTCTAACACCTTCAGATATGTTTCTCTGTGTTGCAAAATAGGTTTTATTCATGCACAGACTGCAAATTTAAAG
>NC_133384.1:38578395-38648413 GCF_049309525.1 Garra rufa
TAGAAGTAGTGTGAATTTGTTTACAGCCTGATTTTCCAAAATCCACATTCAAATCAAAATAGCCAGCTTCCTGTTTGTCTTAGCTAATGAGTTTGATTTAGAAAGTTGTCCAAATTGATGAGATTAATATATGTACAGAGTTTGGTGACTGTAGGAAAAACTAACCCCCAACTTTTGTCAAAAGATGGCGCTATAGAGTGCCTGCTCCACGCCCATTTATGACCTTTTGCCAGTGTCTAACTATCATAAATATTGATGTGTGTGTTGAGTTTCATGAAATTCTAAGCATGTTAACTGCCTCGAAAAGACAGGAATCTAATTTTAAAGTTTGACATGTTGCCATGGCAACAACATTCGATTTATCATCGACCCCTTTACATATTCTTTATCGGCCGTGTTTTGACATGATTTTGATGAAGTTTAAAGAAAATCGAGTAAAATTAAGAGGCTGATTCCAAAGCATTTTGAAAATGACACACTTCCTGCTGCCAGTTGGTGGCGCTATAACTTTGACTCATAATAGTCACATTTATGGAATCGGCATCATACAACGAACAAACTGGTGAAGTTTCATCAGAATCAGGCAATGTGGTCAACAGTTATTAGACACTTCCTGTTTCTCATTTCTCGCCATAACTTTGTCGCCTTGCCACGGCCAAACCGTTCGAGATATCAAAAATCTCCTCGCAATTTAGCGTCCCCAATGTCTTGAGATCATGCTGACCGAGTTTGGTGACAATCCTATGGAAACCCTGGGAGGAGTACGTTAAATTCCAGAGCATGCGCTTTTTAAACAGCCCTAAATATCTCACTTCCTGTTGCGTGGAGCCTATGACATAGAGTACAAAAGTTGTTTGGCTCAGTGAGATCTATATGTGTACCGAGTTTCATATCAGTACGTGCAAGTATGTGTGCGCAGTACATCAAGTTTTCAAACTGTGTTCCAGGGGGCGCTGTAGAGGCCCTGAACCACGCCCGGGTCCCAGCCTCTGTGGCGTCCTGATGGCCGCAGATTCCGACGTGTGTGCAAATTTTCAAGAGTTTTTGAGTATGTTAAGGCCCCCAAAAGTGCCCGGAAGGTGTAAAAAAAAAAAAAAAAAAAAAAAAATAAGAACCCTTAGAAGAACAATAGGGCCTTCGCCCTTTTGGGCTCGGGCCCTAATAAGAATCCTTAGAAGAACAATAGGGCCTTCGCCCTTTTGGGCTCGGGCCCTAATAAACGGAGCAATTCCAATAGGGTCCTCGCACTGTAGTGCTCGGGCCCTAATAATAATAATAAACGGAGCAGATTCAATAGGGTCCTCACACCATCGGTGCTCGGGCCCTAACAATAGGGCCTTCGCCCTTTTGGGCTCGGGCCCTAATAAACGGAGCAATTCCAATAGGGTCCTCGCACTGTAGTGCTCGGGCCCTAATAAACGAAGCAGATCCAATAGGGTCCTCACACCATCGGTGCTCGGGCCCTAATAATAAACGAAGCAGATCCAATAGGGTCCTCACACCATCGGTGCTCGGGCCCTAAAAATAAGAACCCTTAGAAGAACAATAGGGCCTTCGCCCTTTTGGGCTCGGGCCCTAATAATTAAAGCTGCAAGCAGCGATGAACGGGCCCTCGCACCCGGGCTCACCGCCGACCGGTGGCTTTAGGAAAACATCAAACGGTGGGCAGTATGCTTTTAATACAGTAAATGTAGGAAAAATAGATCAAAGTCACTTAAATGTGCCAAATTTCCTGCTGCCAGCTGGTGGCGCTATGCATATAACTGATTATTGGCATGTAGATGTGTTCAGGCCACCACTTTCATCAAACATATGAAGTTTGGTGCAGATTGACCTTGGTATGTTTGAGTTAGTGAAAGATATGATATATCCTGCTGCCAACAGGTGGCGCTATGATAATATCTGAATATTGGCCTTTAGGTGTCTTCAGGCCAGGACTCTTACCAAACCTGTGAAGTTTGAGGCAGATCGGACATTTTATGGCTGAGTTATAACAACTTCTATGTCCATGGCGAAACATCAAACTTTGTCAGGCCGCCGCAGACACGCCCTTTAACGAAAACTCAAGATCTTCGCAATTTAACATCTTTAAGGCCTCTAGATCAGAATGACCAAATATAATGTTAATATCATTAAGTCTCTAAGAGGAGTTTGATACAAGTCATTTCCTGTTGCCAACAGGTGGCGCTGTGATTATAATAGAATGTTGGTCTTGAGATGTGTTCAGGCCAGGACTATTATCGAATATGTGAAGTTTGAGGCAAATCGGACATTTTATGGCTGAGTTATAACAAGTTTTATATCCATGGTGAGACCTCGAAATTTGTCAGGCCGCCACGGACACGCCCTTTACCGAAAACTCAAGATCTTTACAATTTAACATCGCTAAGGCCTTTATATTAGACTGACCGATTTTGGAGTTGATCTGTATAAGATCTGTTCGTTCAAGTATGACACCTGAAAATGGCAAAAATTACACAAATTTTGCTGAGAAAATTAATAATAACCGACTTCCTGTTGGGTTTTGGATTTTATCTCAAGAGGCTTTTTTGTAGGTATTGGTGTGTTACATGTGTGTACCGATTTTTGTGCATGTACGATAATCACAGCTGAATGCGCACACCGTGGAACGTGTAAAGGTGGCGATATTGAGCCATTTTGCCACACCCACTTCTGCAACCCATATCAGACGTCCATTTTCGCCAGGTCTGATGTGTGTGCAAAGTATCGTTAGTTGTAGTATTATAGTCCTTCACGTCCGCTGCGTTCTCAAAATTCTGGCAATTTGATAATACCTAGAATATCAAAATCAACTGCCGGCGGCAGATCATTTTCTTATCTAGCGCCTAAACTCTGGAACAATCTACCTAACACTGTTCGGGAGGCAGACACACTCTGTCAGTTTAAATCTAGATTAAAGACACATCTCTTTAACCTGGCTTACACATAAAATCATTAACACATTTCTATAATTCAAATCCGTTAAAGGATTGTTAGGCTGCATTAATTAGGTCAACCGGAACCGAAAACACCTCCCATAACACCTGATGCACTCGTTGCATCGTAAAAAGAATGGCATCTACGCTAATATTAGTCTGTTTCATTCTTATTCCGAGGTCACCGTAGCCACCAGATCCAGCCTGTATCCGGATCAGATGGTCACTCCAGTCTCCCGGATCCAGTCCGTACCCAGCTTAGATCGTGGATCACCACCTAGAGATGACTTCAATAGCTGTGGATGTCAACCAGATGAGCTCCAAGGCGGATCATCAATAAAGACCTCGCCAACCTTGACGGCCATCGGCACTACACCACAGGATCCTGATGAGTTCTCTACAATCAGACATTGGTACAAACTGTTGTTTGGTCTGGCCAGAGGAGAACTGGTCCCCCGACTGAGCCTGGTTTCTCCCAAGGTTTTTTTCTCCATTTCTGTCACCTGTGGAGTTTTGGTTCCTTGCCGCTGTCGCCTCTGGCTTGCTTAGTTGGGGACATTTTCCAGCGATATCGTATACTATTTGAACTGAACTGACGATGATATCACTGAATTCATTGATGAACTGCCTTTAACTGAAAATTGATTGTTACAATAATGCGTTACTTACACACTATTGTGCTGTTTAAATACTGTGCAGTTGCTTTGACACAATCTGTATTGTAAAAGGCGCTATATAAATAAAGGTGACTTGACTTGACTTGACTTTTCGGGTATGTTTAGGCCCTCAAAAATGCGATTCATTCCGGATAAGAATAATAATAATAATAATTAAAGCTGCAAGCAGCGATGAACGGGCCCTCGCACCCGGGCTCACCGCCGACCAGTGGCTTTAGGAAAACAGCAAACGGTGGGCAGTATGCTTTTAATACAGTAAATATAGGAGAAATGTCATAAGTCACTTAAATGTGCCAAATTTCCAGCTGCCAGCTGGTGGCGCTATGCCTATCACTGATTATTGGCATGTAGATGTGTTCAGGCCAGCACTATTATCAAACATATGAAGTTTGGTGCAGATTGATTTTGGTATGTTTGAGTTAGTGAAAGATATGATATATATTGCTGCCAACAGGTGGCGCTATGATAATATCTGAATATTGGCCTTTAGGGGTCTTCAGGCCAGGACTCTTACCAAACCTGTGAAGTTTGAGGCAGATCGGACATTTTATGGCTGAGTTATGACAACTTCTATATCCATGGCGAAACATCAAAATTTGTCAGGCCGCCACAGACACGCCCTTTAACCGAAACTCAAGATCTTCACAATTTAACATCTCTAAGACCTCTAGATCAGACTGACCAAATTTACTGTTGATATCATTTAATCTGTAGGAGGAGTTTGCTACAAGTCATTTCCTGTTACCAACAGGTGGCGCTGTGATTATAACAGAATATTGGCTTTCAGATGTTTTCAGGCCAGGACTTTAATCGAACATGTGAAGTTTGAGGCAAATCGGACATTTTATGGCTGAGTTATAACAAGTTTTATATCCATGGCGAGACCTCAAAATTTGTCAAGCCGCCACGGACACGCCCTTCAACGAAAACTCAAGATCTTCACAATTTAACATCACTAATGCCTTTATATTAGACTGACCAATTTTGGTGTTGATGTGTATAAATCTCTAGGAGGAGTTGGTTGTAGAGTACAGCATGTCACTTCCTGTTACCTGCAGGTGGCGCTATGACTATAACTGAATATGGGCATGTAGATGTCATCAGGTCAGGAGTGTTATCACACATGTGAAGTTTGGGGCAGATCGGACATTTTATGCCTGAGTTATAGCAACATCCTTTTTCATGGCGAAACATCGAAATTTGCCAGGCCGCCACGGACACGCCCTCCGATGAAAACTCTAGATCTTCGCAATTTAACGTCACAAAGGGCTTTAGATTAGATTCACCAAATTTGGCGTTGATCCGTATAAATCTCTAGGAGGAGTTCGTTCAAGTATGACGCCTGAAAATGGCAAAAATGACACAAATTTTGCTGAGAAAATTAATAATAACCGACTTCCTGTTGGGTTTCGGATTTTATCCCAAGAGGCTTTTTTGTAGGTATTGGTAAGTTACATGAGTGTACCGATTTTCGTGCATGTATGTGAATTACAGCTGAAAGCGCACACCGCGGAACGTGTAAAGGTGGCGCTATCGAGCCATTTTGCCACACCCATCTCTGAAACCCATATCAGAAGTACATTTTCGCCAGGTTTGATGTGTGTGCAAAGTTTCATGAGTTTTCGGGTATGTTTAGGGCCTCAAAAATGCGATTCATTCCGGAGAAGAAGAATAATAATAAGAAACGGAGCAGATCCAATAGGGTCCTCACACCATCGGTGCTCGGGCCCTAATTAAAGCTGCAAGCAGCGATGGTAGGGCCCTCGCACTCGGGCTCACCGCCGATCGGTGGCGAATGGTGGGCACTATGCTATTAACACAGTAAATGTAGGAGGAATATGTCAAAGTCATTGATATGTGCCAATCTTCCTGCTGCCAGCTGGTGGCGCTATGCCTATAACTGAATATTGGCATGCAGATGTGTTCAGGCCGGCGCTTTTATCAAACATATGAAGTTTGGTGAAGATTGAACATGGCATGCTTGAGTGTAAGTCATGACATATCCTGCTACCAACAGGTGGCGCTATTATGAAATATTGGCTTTTAGATGTCTTCAGGCCAGGACTATTGGCAAACATGTCAAGTTTGGTGCAAATTGTACATTGCATGCTTAAGTTAGTGTAAAACAAGTAATTTGCTGTTGCCAGCTGGTGGCGCTATGACTATAACTGAATATTGGCATGTAAATGTATTCAGGCCAAGACTCTTATCAAACATATTAAGTTTGGGGCTGATTGGACATTGCATGCCTGAGTTACAGTAACTTCCTCTTTCATTGCATTAAGAGTATGCTTTAGCACTTAGCTAAATGTTGCTAACATGTTTCTAGCATGTTGCTACCCTATTTAACACTTGTTGATATTTTTAAAATGTTGCTTGGCATCCACAACAGTATTAAACATGTGACTTCCTGTTGCCAGCAGGTGGCACTATCACTATAACTGAATATGGGCATGGGCTTGTGTTCAGACCAGGACTCTTATCAAACATATTAAGCTTGGGTCAGATTGGACATTGTATGCATGAGTTACACTTATTTTTCTTTGTATTAATATCATGCTTTAGCTCACAGCTAAGTGTTGCTAGCATGTTTTAACATGATTCTAGCATGATGCTAGCCTATTTAAAACTTGCTGACGCTTTTTATTATGTTGCTAGGAGTCCGTAACACCATTAAAAGTCACTTCCTGTTGTCAGCAGGTGGCGCTGTGACTATAACTGAAAATGGGCATGTATATATCTTCAGGCCAGGACTCTTATCAAACGTGAAGTTTGGGGCTGATTGGACATTGCATGTCTGAGTTACAGTAACTTCCTGTTTTATGTCTTTAACAACATGCTTTAGCACTAAGTAAGTGTTGCTAGCATGTTTGAGTACGTTTTAAACTAGTTTAGCACTCAATGGCTTTTTTAGTGTGTTGCTAATAGTGTGTCACAGTGTTAAACATGTCACTTCCTGTTGACAGTAGGTGGCGCTATAACTATAACTGAATATTGGCATGTAGATATCTTCAGGCCAGGACTGTTATCAAACATGTGAAGTTTGGGGCTGATTGGACATTGCATGCCTGAGTTAGAGTAACTTCCTGTTTCATTGCATTAAGAGTATGCTTTAGCACTTAGCTAAATGTTGCTAACATGTTATAGCATGTTTCTAGCATATTGCTACCCTGTTTAACAGTTGTTGAATTTTTTTAAAATGTTGCTAGGCATCCACAACAGTATTAAACATGTGGCTTCCTGTTACCAGCTGGTGGCGCTATGACTATAACTGAATACGGGCATTGGCGTGTGTTTAGGCCAGGATTCTTATCAAACATGTTAAGTTTGGGGCTGATTGGACATTTTATGCCTGAGTTAGAGTAACTTCCTGTTTCATTGTATTATTAGCATGCTTTAGCATATTAGCTAAGTGTTGCTAGCATGTTTTAGCATGTTTGTAGCATGTTGCTAGCCTATTTAAGACTTGTTAACGCTTTTCAATATGTTTCTAGGAGTCCGTAACAGTGTTAAACATGTCATTTCCTGTTGTCAGCAGGTGGCGCTATGACTATAACTGAATATGGGCACTGACGTGTGTTCAGGACCGGACTGTCATCAAACATGTGAAGTTTGAGGCAGATCGTACATCGTATCCCTGAGTTATAGCAACTTCCTTTTTCATGGCGAAACATCAAAGTTTGTCCGGCTGCCACGGACACGCCCTTTGACGAAAACTCTAAAGCTTCGCAATTTAACATCGCAAAGGCCTTATGATGACACTCAGCAAATTTGAAGATGATCGGATAAAAACTGTAGGAGGAGTTCGTTAAAGTATGAGGCCTGAAAATGGCAAAAACTGCACAAAAATCGTACAGGAAATTCAATATAACGGACTTCCTGTTGGGTTTCGGATGTTGCACCAGGAGACTTTTTTGTAGGTATTGGTGTGTTACATATGTGTACCGAGTTTCGTACATGTACATGAAACGTAGCTCGAGGGGCACTCCGTTGAAATTTTATAGGTGGCGCTATCGAGCCATTTTGTCACACCCACTTTTGAAAACCATATCAGATGTAAATTTTCGCCAGGTCTGATGCGTGTGCAAAGTTTCGTGAGTTTTCGGGCATGTTTAGGCCCTCAAAAAGACTTTTCACTTTGGAGAAGAAGAAGAAGAAGAAGAAGAAGAAGAATAATTAAAGCTGCAAGCAGCGATGGTAGGGCCCTCGCACTCGGGCTCACCGCCGATCGGTGGCGAATGGTGGGCACTATGCTATTAACACAGTAAATGTAGGAGGAAGATGTCAAAGTCATTGATATGTGCCAATCTTCCTTCTGCCAGCTGGTGGCGCTATGCCTATAACTGAATATTGGCATGCAGATGTGTTCAGGCCGGCGCTTTTATCAAACATATGAAGTTTGGTGAAGATTGAACATGGCATGCTTGAGTGTAAGTCATGACATATCCTGCTACCAACAGGTAGCGCTATTACGAAATATTGGCTTTTAGATGTCTTCAGGCCAGGACTGTTGGCAATCATGTCAAGTTTGGTGCAAATTGTACATTGCATTCTTAAGTTAGTGTAAAACAAGTAATTTGCTGTTGCCAGCTGGTGGCGCTATGACTATAACTAAATATTGGCATGTAAATGTATTCAGGCCAGGACTCTTATCAAACATATTAAGTTTGGGGCTGATTGGCAGGGCCGGCCGCTGGCATAAACGGTCTATGCGGTTGTTTAGGGCCACAACCACTAGAGGGGGGGCCACACGATCAGTGTGTGACTGGATTTTTGACCTTCTCTTTATTTTAATATATACTACAATCGCGGAAATATATCAGTTTAAACAGACGTATCAGTACAGGGGTGAAAAAAAAAACTAGTAAAGTAAATAAGTAAGTTTGTGACCGCTCCGGCGCTCCCTCCTCCGTGCGTAACCATGGCAACAACGCAGCCAGCGCAGCGGTCAGTAACCGCGGCATTTCGTTATTTCGCAAATTAACAACACAAGAGATGGCTCCTAAAAGAAAATTCCCAAGTGGTGCCGAAGGACGAAAAAAAAGAAAAATTGAAACGGAAAGAAGATCACAAGATAAAGGTATGTTATAATGTGACTGGTCCATTTCATTTCACTCAGATTAAATAATCCGCCGTTTTTCTTGCTAGCATGCTGCGTGCTAACAAGAAAAACGGCACACAGCGTTGCAGTGAGTTATTCTAAAAAAATAGCATAATGAGAGCACTTTCATGTCGTATCCGACACATTGCAACACAGCAGGGGGTTATTTAATTTAATAATAAGCTAGCTGGTAAACTAGTCGGGCTCTCTGGCTGCATGTCACGTCAGAGAAATGTGAAAAGTAGACAGCGAAAACACGGTTTTTAATCAAGAATGGACCATCATTAGCATAAACCATGAGGTTGGCAGACAGGTGTCTTTTGATGATGTCATTGATGATTTTGCTTCAAGAAAAGCAAGGAGGCAAAAATTTTGAGGACTCACTGATGTGGGATGGTGGTGAATAGATAAATAACTACTGTATAGTGTTTACAGTAGCCTCTAGCTGTTATTTTGTACAATAGTTAACACTTTTCACTATTTAACTATATTTTGAATATTTTGCTTATGGTTCATGTTTATTTAAGTTTTCATTTCTGTTTGTCAGAGTATTTTAGGTTTAATGGGTGTTCATTTGTCATTGCCTTTATTTATAGACCTTGTTATATGCAAGTTCATTGCTTTTATAGTGTAAATTTGTTGACTTTATTATTTATCATTTTGAATATTTTCCACTTATTAATCATTGCTATTTGTCAAAATATTTTAGTTTTTATTGGTGTTCATTTGTCATTGTTTTTACTTAAAAGCTTTGCTACATGCAAGTTATTTGCTTTTATAGTTTAAATATGTTGATTTTGTGATTTTGTTGATTTTGACTATTTCTTATTATTTGCAGTGCTTTCAAAATTTGATATATATTTTAATATAATGAGACATTGTTTTAAAATAAAGTAATATAGTTGTTGTTAATTCAAGTGCATGTGTGTTCATTCAGTTACGAGCAGTGGTGTTATTTGGTGGTTGCCCTGTGAGTGTTTTGGGGCCACACACAAAATCTTGCTTAGGGCCACCAAAATCCTAGGGCCGGCCCTGCTGATTGGACATTGCATGCCTGAGTTACAGTAACTTCCTGTTTCATTTGCATTAAGAGTATGCTTTAGCACTTAGCTAAATGTTGCTAACATGTTTCTAGCATGTTGCTACCCTATTTAACACTTGTTGATATTTTTAAAATGTTGCTGGGCATCCACATCGGTATTAAACATGTGACTTTCTGTTGCCAGCAGGTGGCACTATGACTATAACTGAATATAGGCATGGGCTTGTGTTCAGACCAGGACTCTTATCAAACTTATTAAGCTTGGGTCAGATTGGACATTGTATGCATGAGTTACACTTATTTTTCTTTGTATTAATATCATGCTTTAGCTCTTAGCTAAGTGTTGCTAGCATGTTTTAACATGATTCTAGCATGATGCTAGCCTATTTAAAACTTGCTAACGCTTTTTAATATGTTGCTAGGAGTCCGTAATACCATTAAATGTCACTTCCTGTTGTCAGCAGGTGGCGCTGTGATTATAACTGAATATGGGCATGTATATATCTTCAGGCCAGGAGTCTTATCAAACATGTGAAGTTTGGGGCTGATTGGACATTGCATGACTGAGTTACAGTAACTTCCTGTTTTATGTCTTTAACAACATGCTTTAGCACTAAGTAAGTGCTGCTAGCATGTTTGGGTACGTTTTAAACTAGTTTAGCACTCAATGGCTTTTTTAGTGTGTTGCCAATAGTGTGTCACAGTGTTAAACATGTCACTTCCTGTTGACAGTAGGTGGCGCTATGACTATAACTGAATATTGGCATGTAGATATCTTCAGGTCAGGACTGTTATCAAACATGTGAAGTTTGTGGCTGATTGGACATTGCATGCCTGAGTTAGAGTAGCTTACTGTTTCATTGCATTAAGAGTATGCTTTAGCACTTAGCTAAATGTTGCTAACATGTTATAGCATGTTTCTAGCATGTTGCTACCCTGTTTAACAGTTGTTGAATTTTTTAAAATGTTGCTAGGCATCCACAACAGTATTAAACATGTGGCTTCCTGTTACCAGCTGGTGGCGCTATGACTATAACTGAATACGGGCATTGGCGTGTGTTTAGGCCAGGATTCTAATCAAACATGTTAAGTTTGGGGCAGATTGGACATTGTATGCCTGAGTTAGAGTAACTTCCTGTTTCATTGTATTATTAGCATGCTTTAACATATTAGCTAAGTGTTGCTAGCATGCTTTATTATTTTTGTAGCATGTTGAATATTAAGTTTGGGTCAGATTCAACATTATATACATGAGTTACAGCAATTTCCTTTTGTATTTGTATTAATAGCATGCTTTAGCTCTTAGCTAAGTGTTGCTAGCATGTTTTAGCATGTTTGTAGCATGTTGCTAGCCTATTTAAGACTTGTTAACGCTTTTCAATATGTTTCTAGGAGTCCGTAACAGTTTTAAACATGTCATTTCCTGTTGTCAGCAGGTGGCGCTATGACTATAACTGAATATGGGCACTGATGTGTGTTCAGGACCGGACTGTCATCAAACATGTGAAGTTTGAGGCAGATCGGACATCGTATGCCTGAGTTATAGCAACTTCCTTTTTCATGGCGAAACATCAAAGTTTGTCCGGCCGCCACGGACACGCCCTTCGACGAAAACTCTAAAGCTTCGCAATTTAACATCGCAAAGGCCTTATGATGACACTCAGCAAATTTGAAGATGATCGGATAAAAACTGTAGGAGGAGTTCGTTAAAGTATGAGGCCTGAAAATGGCAAAAACTGCACAAAAATCATACAGGAAATTCAATATAACGGACTTCCTGTTGGGTTTCGGATGTTGCACCAGGAGACTTTTTTGTAGGTATTGGTGTGTTACATATGTGTACCGAGTTTCGTACATGTACATGAAACGTAGCTCGAGGGGCACTCCGTTGAAATTTTATAGGTGGCGCTATCGAGCCATTTTGCCAAACCCACTTTTGAAAACCATATCAGATGTAAATTTTCGCCAGGTCTGATGCGTGTGCAAAGTTTCGTGAGTTTTCGGGCATGTTTAGGCCCTCAAAAAGACTTTTCACTTTGGAGAAGAAGAAGAAGAAGAAGAATAATAATAAACGGAGCAATTCCAATAGGGTCCTCGCACTGTAGTGCTCGGGCCCTAATTAAAGCTGCAAGCAGCGTTGACCGGGCCCTCGCCGTCTGGCAGTCGCCATCCCAATAGCATCAGGAAAACGGTGCCCAGTTGGCACATGCATTCACAATAACCCTTTGGACTAACCCTAACTGTCTCTCCTCCTGTCTGACTCTTTCTCTTACCACCCATCCCACCTCCTTACACTCAGCCACTTACCACACAAACACACACATAGAGTGCAGAGCAGAGTGAGATCAGATTTGTTTTTTAATTTTCTTTCATTCGTGGAGTTTTATATAATTATTAAATGAACTGTGTTTAATCAGAATGAATAGTTATTTGTATGAAAAAAGTTTCAAAGAGTTAGGATGCTGCACTTTAAATATATAATAAATCATTGAAAATTGAAAATGGGAAATGAAATTCTAGGCACGCTATCTGCCTCAAAAACACAGGAAACAAATATTTGAATGTATTTTTTATTTTTATTTATTTGCCATGGCAACAGCATTTGATGCATCAGGGGCGCCTTTACAGACTCGGCCGTGTTTTTACATTATTCTGATGAAGTTTGAATAAAATCGAGTACAAATATATTGTCCGTTGTTCGTTCGTGTTTGTTAGTTCATTAAACAATGTTAACAAAAGAGACCCTATTTTAAATAGTTACCATGTTTTATGATCTACATCCATTTTTTTATATTATTTTAATGATCTATAAGCATCTGTGAAATAATTATAAACAAATATATTAAAAATAAATACATATTTACTTAGTTGATGTATTTGTTTCTCATTCTAATTAAGTGAACTGAGCAGTATAGTGTCATACTTATAATATTTTTTATTCTATCAGTGAGATTGTATATATGTATATAAATCATATAATTTTTCCTTAAAAGATTAAAAAAATATTTTAATGCTCTTTAAGCACCTATACAAAATAATTATGTAAAAGTACACTGACAGTACAGTCTATATCAACTGATTCTATGGATTATTTTCATTCTTATACACTGAGAATGAGCTAAATAGCATTAGAGGTCAAACGATTCCTTATTTTATGAGGACCTCTAGTGTTCATCCCTGGTATTAGAGCTTTAATCTGACAAATTTATGTGACACTTTTAATGTTTTTGGGGCCTCTGAGCATGATAACATTTTGAAACTACACGTATTTCCTAAGAATTTCTTGTTCTTTATATGTAAAAAGTTTTGATGAGTTAGAATAATGCAATTTAAAGATATATGAAAATAACTCTTCATTTTTTTTATTGTTACTTTCATAAATCACCACATCAACACCGTTCAAGATGTCCCAAAGCCGTTCACAATTTAACATCTTCAGTATCTTGGCATCATGTTGACAAAGTTTGGTGTGAACTGTCTGATTCTGCTATGAGTGATATGAATTTATTCACAGCTATATTTAAAAACACAGGAAACAAATGTTAAAGTTTGACATGTTGCCATGGCAACAGCATTTGATGTATCAAGGACCCCTTCACAGATTCTCATCGGCCGTGTTTTGATATTATTCTGATGAAGTTTGAAGCAAATTGAGTAAAATTAAGAGGTTGATTTAAAAGCGTTTTGCAAGCAACACACTTCCTGCTGCCAGTTGGTGGCGCTATAACTTTGACTCATAATAGTCACATCTCTGTGATCGGTATCATACGACGAACAAACTGCTTAAGTTTGGTCAAAATCAGATAAAGTGTGTCAAAATTATTAGACATTTCCTGTTTCTCATTTCTCGCCATAATTTGTCGCCCTGCCACGGCCAAACCGTTCGAGATAGCAAAAATCCCCTGGCAATTTTGCATTCCCAATATCTTGAGATCATGTTGACCGAGTTTGGTGGCCATCGGTGGAAAGGTCTAGGAGGAGTATTTCAAATTCCACAGCTTGATTTTTCCAAAAATCCATATTTAAATAAAAATAGCTGACTTCCTGTTGGTCGTAGCTAATGGGTGTAAATTAGAAAGTTGTCCGGCTTGATGAGTCCAATATATGTACCGAGTTTGGTGACTGTAGGACAAAGTAACCCCCCAACTTTTGTCAAAAGGTGGCGCTATGGAGCGCCTGCTCCACGCCCATTTATGGGCTTTTATCAGTGTTTAACTGTCATTAATACAGATGTGTGTGTTGAGTTTCATGAAATTCTAAGCATTTTAAGTGGCTCAAAAACACAAAAAACTAAAGTTAAAGTTTGACACGTTGCCATGGCAACATGATAAAAGTTATGGATAACGCCCTTCACAGATTCTTATCGGTCGTGTTTTGACATTATTGTGATGAAGTTTGAAGCAAATTGAGTAAAATTAAGAGGCTGAGTTTAAAGCGTTTCAAAAACGTCACGCTTTCTGCTGCCAGTTGGTGGCGCTATAACTTTGACTCATAATAGTCACATCTCTGTGATCGGCATCAGACGGTGAACAAACTGCTGAAGTTTGGTCAAAATCAGACAAAGTATGTCAAAGTTATTAGGCACTTCCTGTTTCTCATTTCTCGCCATAAATTTGTCGCCCCGTCACGGTCAAACCGTTCGAGATATCAAAAATCCCCTGGCAATTTTGCGTCCCCAATGTCTTGAGATCATGCTGACTGAGTTTGGTGGCCATCGGTGGAAAGGCCTAGTAGGAGTATTTCAAATTCCATTGCATGCACTTTTTAGACATCCCTGAATAGCCGACTTCCTGTTTGGCGAAGCATGGACTATGAGTGTGAAATTTGTTCGGCCCGATGAGGTCTATATGTGTATGAATTTTGATGACTGTAGGTCAAACGTTGTGCGCTCCAGAGCCCTTCAAAAGTCGCAATTTTTAACGCTGTGCCATGCCCCCCCCAGGTGACCCCCCCATGTCAAAGTCTGTCCGGCCCTGATGGCCGCAGGTTCCAATGTGTGTGCAAAGTTTCAAGAGTTTTCGTGTATGTTAAGGCCCCCGAAATCCCCCAAAACATTGAAAAAAAAAAAAAAAAAAATAATAATAATAATAATTAAAGCTGCAAGCAGCGATGACCGGGCCCTCGCCGTCTGCGCAGTCGCCATCCCGATAGGATCAGGAAAACGGTGCCCAGTTGGCACATGCATTCACAGTAACCCTTTGGACTAACCCTAACTGTCTCTCCTCCTCTCTGACTCTTTCTCTTACCACCCATCCCCCCTCCTTACACTCAACCACTTACCACACAAACACACACATTGAGTGCAGAGCAGAGTGAGATCAGATATGTTTTTTTATTTTCTTTCATTTGTGGAGTTTTGTATAATTATGAAATGAACTGTGTTTGATCAGAAAGAATAGTTATTTGTATGAAAAAAGTTTCAAAGAGTTAGGATGCTGCACTTTAAATATATAATAAATCATTGAAAATTGAAAATGGAAAATGAAATTCTAAGCACGCTATCTGCCTTAAATATCACAGGAAACAAATATTTGAATGTATTTTTTATTTTTATTTATTTGCCATGGCAACAGCATTTGATGCATCAGGGCTTTTACATTATTCTGATGAAGTTTGAAGAAAATCGAGTACAAATATATTGTTCGTTGTTTGTTCGTGTTTGTTAGTTCATTAACCATTGTTAACAAAAGAGACCCTATTTTAAATAGTTACCATGTTTTATGGTCTACAAGCATTTTTAAATATTATTTTAATAATCTATAAGCATCTGTGAAATAATTATAAACAAATATATTAAAAATAAATACATATTAACTTAGTTGATTTTTTTTTTGGCCTTTTTGTATTTGTTTCTCATTCTAATTAAGTGAACTGAGCAGTATAGTTTCATACTTATAAGATTTTTTGTTCTACCAGTGAGAGTGTATATATGTATTTAAATCATATAATTTTTCCTTAAAAGATAAAAAAAAAAGATTTTAATGCTCTTTAAGCACCTATACAAAATAATTATGTAAAATTACACTGACAGTACAGTATATATCAACTGATTCTATGGATTATTGTCATTCTTATACACTGAGAATGAGCTAAATAGCATTAGAGGTCAAACGATTCCTTATTTTATGAGGACCTCTAGTGTTCATCCCTGGTATTAGAGCTTTAATCTGACAAATTTATGTGACACTTTTAATGTTTTGGGGGCCTCTGAGCATGATAACATTTTGAAACTACACGTATTTCCTAAGAATTTCTTGTTCTTTATATGTAAAAAGTTTTGATGAGTTAGAATAATGCAATTTAAAGATATATGAAAATAACTCTTCATCTTTTTTATTGTTACTTTCATAAATCACCACATCAACACTGTTCAAGATATCCCAAAGCCATTCACAATATAGGGAACATTTTCCCTATATTCTGATGATGACGATAAGAACATGTAATTCATGAGGATAACAAAATGTTATTATTGCTTGCTTTACGTCCACCACTTCTGCTTAAATGTCATCGTTACCTATCTGTACAATTTGTGTGTGGATATTGCTTTGCAGGTGACTCCTGTTATAAGACATCACTTTTAAGCGCTACATAACTAAGAAAGAATCAATTAGGAAAACGGTGCCCAGTTGGCACATGCATTCACAGTAACCCTCAGTCAGTTGGATTTAAAGTTTACTGAATTGAAAGCGTTAAACTTTAAAATCAACACACAGACACATACACACAATATATAAAATTGCCAACCAGTTTCATTTGTTAACATTAACTATATTAGTTAACATGAACAATAATTAAATAGTATTTATTAATGTTAATTAATATTAAGCTAAAAAAAAGTATTCATATATTGTTTAATGGTAAAATAGTATATTTTAACATTAGTTTATGTACTGTGAATTAACATGAACATGAACACAGTTCATGTGGGTGTACAGCAATACACAAAGTGCTCTATAAACGCTTCTTTCTTTCAAAATATCTTTAAAAATCAAGTTGAGTATTGTAATGGGGCGATATATATATATATATAACTGATCTTAAAATGGTAAAATTTTCAGATGTTTTGAACAGATAACAGCAAAGTTTGTTTTGTTGACAAAGTTTGTCTTGAAACTGTTAATTAAAATGTTATATTCAATAAATAACACTATGAAAATAAATGTCTATCAATGAAGATAAACCGCTCATGCTAAAAAGTTGTATTTTTCTTAATCTTTTGCTATGTGACTGAATAGGACAAGTTCATGGTACAGTTTAGTAAAAAATAAATAAAAAAACAACAACTGCAAAATACAAACAATGAAAGACTTAATGACCCTTTATATTTTCTCAAAATATCAGACTCTCAAAGATCAAACATATTTATGTAACATCAATGTGCATTTTTTCCTCAAAGATGGTCTTTAGCAAGACAGCATGTTCTACTCTCTCTCCCTCTCTCCCTTTCACCCCTCCCCCTTCAGTCTCTCTTCAGTCACTTAATGGTGACTGAACACAGACACTCAAGGCAGAGTGACAGCAGGCTTCTGATTTCTTTTTTTAATTTTCTTTAATTCGTAGAAGCTTGAATTAAATTGATATTTACAGCACTTGCTCAGAATGATAAGATCTCTGTGTGAAAAAAGTTTTAAATAGTTAAGATGCTGCACTTTAAAGATATAGAAAATGACGGTTATACATCTTTAAAAAAATCACCACGTCAACACCGTTCAAGATATCCCAAAACCGCTCGCAATTTAACATCTTCAGAATCTTCTCTCCATGTTAAAAAAGTTTGGTGTGAACAGCTTGTTCTTCTTAGGAGGAGTATAAATTTGTTTACAGCCTGATTTTTCCAAAAATCCACATTCAAATCAAAATAGCCGGCTTCCTGTTGGTGTTAGCTAATTAGTTTAATTTAGAAAGTTGTCCAGATTGATGAGAACAATATATGTACAGAGTTTGGTGACTGTAGGAAAAACTAACCCCCCAACTTTTGTCAAAAGATGGCGCTATAGAGTGCCTGCTCCACGCCCATTTATGATCTTTTGCCAGTGTCTAACTATCATTAATATTGATGTGTGTGTTGAGTTTCATGAAATTCTAAGCATGTTATCTGCCTCGAAAAGACAGGAATCTAATTTTAAAGTTTGAGACGTTGCCATGGCAACAGCATTTGATTTATCATCGACCCCTTTACATATTCTTATCGGCCGTGTTT
The DNA here is from genome assembly GCF_049309525.1 of Garra rufa. NCBI lineage: Eukaryota > Metazoa > Chordata > Actinopteri > Cypriniformes > Cyprinidae > Garra > Garra rufa. The sequence goes on from NC_133384.1 coordinate 38,596,355, forward strand.
TGACATGATTTTAATGAAGTTTAAAGAAAATCAAGTAAAATTAAGAGGCTGATTTCAAAGCATTTTGAAAATGACACGCTTCCTGCTGCCAGTTGGTGGCGCTATAACTTTGACTCATAATAGTCACCTTTATGGAATCGGCATCATACAACGAACAATCTGGTGAAGTTTCATCAGAATCAGGCAATGTGTGCAACAGTTATTAGACACTTCCTGTTTCTCATTTCTCGCCATAACTTTGTCGCCTTGCCACGGCCAAACCGTTCGAGATATCAAAAATCCCCTCGCAATTTAGCGTCCCCAATGTCTTGAGATCATGCTGACCGAGTTTGGTGACAATCGTATGGAAATCCTGGGAGGAGTACGTTAAATTCCAGAGCATGCGCTTTTTATACAGCCCTAAATATCTCACTTCCTGTTGCATTGAGAAAATGACATAGAGTACAAAAGTTGTTCAGCTCAATGAGTTCTATATGTGTACCGAGTTTCATATGTGTACGTTCAAGTATGTGTGCTATATGGCCCTCAAAATTCCAGGGGGCGCTGTAGAGTCCCCTTGCCACGCCCCGGTACCAGCCTCTGTGGCGTCCTGATGGCCGCAGATTCCAACATGTGTGCAAATTTTCAAGAGTTTTTGAGTATGTTAAGACCCCCTTAAGTGCCCGGAAGGTTAACAAAAAAAAAAAAAAAAAAAAAAAATAAGAATCCTTAGAAGAACAATAGGGCCTTCGCCCTTTTGGGCTCGGGCCCTAATAATAATAATAATAATAATAATCCTTAGAAAAACAATAGGGCCTTCGCCCTTTTGGGCTCGGGCCCTAATTAAAGCTGCAAGCAGCGATGGTAGGGCCCTCGCACTCGGGCTCACCGCCGATCGGTGGCGAATGGTGGGCACTATGCTATTAACACAGAAAATGTAGGAGGAATATGTCAAAGTCATTGATATGTGCCAATCTTCCTTCTGCCAGCTGGTGGCGCTATGCCTATAACTGAATATTGGCATGCAGATGTGTTCAGGCCAGTGCTTTTATCAAACATATGATGTTTGGTGAAGCTTGAACATGGCATGCTTGAGTGTAAGTCATGACATATCCTTCTGCCAACAGGTGGCGCTATTACAAAATATTGGCTTTTAGATGTCTTCAGGCCAGGACTATTGGCAAACATGTCAAGTTTGGTGCAAATTGTACATTGCATGCTTAAGTTAGTGTAAAACAAGTAATTTGCTGTTGCCAGCTGGTGGCGCTATGACTATAACTGAATATTGGCATGTAAATGTATTCAGGCCAAGACTCTTATCAAACATATTAAGTTTGGGGCTGATTGGACATTGCATGCCTGAGTTACAGTAACTTCCTGTTTCATTGCATTAAGAGTATGCTTTAGCACTTAGCTAAATGTTGCTAACATGTTTCTAGCATGTTGCTACCCTATTTAACACTTGTTGATATTTTTAAAATGTTGCTTGGCATCCACAACAGTATTAAACATGTGACTTCCTGTTGCCAGCAGGTGGCACTATCACTATAACTGAATATGGGCATGGGCTTGTGTTCAGACCAGGACTCTTATAAAACATATTAAGCTTGGGTCAGATTGGACATTGTATGCATGAGTTACACTTATTTTTCTTTGTATTAATATCATGCTTTAGCTCTCAGCTAAGTGTTGCTAGCATGTTTTAACATGATTCTAGCATGATGCTAGCCTATTTAAAACTTGCTGATGCTTTTTATTATGTTGCTAGGAGTCCGTAACACCATTAAACATCACTTCCTGTTGTCAGCAGGTGGCGCTGTGACTATAACTGAATATGGGCATGTATATATCTTCAGGCCAGGACTCTTATCAAACGTGAAGTTTGGGGCTGATTGGACATTGCATGTCTGAGTTACAGTAACTTCCTGTTTTATGTCTTTAACAACATGCTTTAGCACTAAGTAAGTGTTGCTAGCATGTTTGAGTACGTTTTAAACTAGTTTAGCACTCAATGGCTTTTTTAGTGTGTTGCTAATAGTGTGTCACAGTGTTAAACATGTCACTTCCTGTTGACAGTAGGTGGCGCTATAACTATAACTGAATATTGGCATGTAGATATCTTCAGGCCAGAACTGTTATCAAACATGTGAAGTTTGGGGCTGATTGGACATTGCATGCCTGAGTTAGAGTAACTTCCTGTTTCATTGCATTAAGAGTATGCTTTAGCACTTAGCTAAATGTTGCTAACATGTTATAGCATGTTTCTAGCATGTTGCTACCCTGTTTAACAGTTGTTGAATTTTTTTAAAATGTTGCTAGGCATCCACAACAGTATTAAACATGTGGCTTCCTGTTACCAGCTGGTGGCGCTATGACTATAACTGAATACGGGCATTGGCGTGTGTTTAGGCCAGGATTCTTATCAAACATGTTAAGTTTGGGGCTGATTGGACATTGTATGCCTGAGTTAGAGTAACTTCCTGTTTCATTGTATTATTAGCATGCTTTAGCATATTAGCTAAGTGTTGCTAGCATGCTTTATTATTTTTGTAGCATGTTGAATATTAAGTTTGGGTCAGATTCAACATTATATACATGAGTTACAGCAATTTCCTTTTGTATTTGTATTAATAGCATGCTTTAGCTCTTAGCTAAGTGTTGCTAGCATGTTTTAGCATGTTTGTAGCATGTTGCTAGCCTATTTAAGACTTGTTAACGCTTTTCAATATGTTTCTAGGAGTCCTTAACTGTGTTAAACATGTCATTTCCTGTTGTCAGCAGGTGGCGCTATGACTATAACTGAATATGGGCACTGACGTGTGTTCAGGACCGGACTGTCATCAAACATGTGAAGTTTGAGGCAGATCGGACATCGTATGCCTGAGTTATAGCAACTTCCTTTTTCATGGCGAAACATCAAAGTTTGTCCGGCCGCCACGGACACGCCCTTCGACGAAAACTCTAAAGCTTCGCAATTTAACATCGCAAAGGCCTTATGATGACACTCAGCAAATTTGAAGATGATCGGATAAAAACTGTAGGAGGAGTTCGTTAAAGTATGAGGCCTGAAAATGGCAAAAACTGCACAAAAATCGTACAGGAAATTCAATATAACGGACTTCCTGTTGGGTTTCGGATGTTGCACCAGGAGACTTTTTTGTAGGTATTGGTGTGTTACATATGTGTACCGAGTTTCGTACATGTACATGAAACGTAGCTCAAGGGGCACTCCGTTGAAATTTTATAGGTGGCGCTATCGAGCCATTTTGCCACACCCACTTTTGAAAACCATATCAGATGTAAATTTTCGCCAGGTCTGATGCGTGTGCAAAGTTTCGTGAGTTTTCGGGCATGTTTAGGCCCTCAAAAAGACTTTTCATTTTGGAGAAGAAGAAGAAGAAGAAGAAGAATTAAAGCTGCGAGCAGCGATGAACGGGCCCTCGCACCCGGGCTCACCGCCGACCGGTGGCTTTAGGAAAACAGCAAACGGTGGGCAGTATGCTTTTAATACAGTAAATGTAGGAGAAATATGTCATAAGTCATTTAAATGTGCCAAACTTGCCGCTGCCAGCTGGTGGCGCTATGCCTGTAACTGATTATTGGCATGTAGATGTGTTCAGGCCAGCACTATTATCAAACATATGAAGTTTGGTGCAAATTGATTTTGGTATGTTTGAGTTAGTGAAAGATATGATATATCCTACTGCCAACAGGTGGCGCTATGATAATATCTGAATATTGGTCTTTAGGTGTCTTCAGGCCAGGACTCTTAGCAAACCTGTGAATTTTGAGGCAGATCGGACATTTTATGGCTGAATTATAACAACTTTTATGTCCATGGCGAAACAACAAACTTTGTCAGGCAGCCACGGACACGCCCTTTTACTCAAGATCTTAACAATTTAACATCTCTAAGGCCTCTAGATCAGACTGACCAAATATAATGTTGATATCATTAAATTTATAGGAGGAGTTTGCTATAAACCTAAACCCCTGCAAGGACTTCAGATAATGCCAACTGTGAACCAATATGCTACATTTTTCCTTTATTCTGATGATAAAGATAAGAACATGATTCATGATGATAACAAAATGTTATTATTGCTTGCTTTACGCCCACCATTTCTGCTTAAATGTCATCGTTACCTATCTGTACAATTTGTGTGTGGATATTGCTTTGCTGGTGACTCCTGTTATAAGACATCACTCTTAAGCGCTACATAACTAAGAATCAATTAGGAAAACGGTGCCCAGTTGGCACATGCATTCACAGTAACCCTCAGCCAGTTTGGATTTAAAGTTTACAGAATTGAAAGGGTTAAACTTTAAAATCAACACACAGACACATACACACTAAATATACAATTTTACCATCCAGTTTCATTTGTTAACATTGTTAACATGAACAATAATTAAATAGCATTTATTAATGTTAATTAATATTAACCTAAAAAAGTACTCATATATTGTTTAAAGGTAAATTAGTATCGTTTAACATTAGTTTATGTACTGTGAATTAACATGAACATGAACACAGTTCATGTGGGTGTACAGCAATACACAATAAAGTGCTCAATAAACGCTTCATTCTTTCAAAATATCTTTAAAAATCAAGTTGGGTATTGTAATGGGGCGATATATATATAACTCATCTTAAAATGGTACAATTTTCAGATGTTTTGAACAGATAAAAGCAAAGTTTGTTTTGTTGTCAAAGTTTGTCTTGAAATAGTTTTATTTATTGAATATAAAATTTGAATTAACAATGAAAATAAATGTCTATCAATGAAGATAAATTGCTCATGCTAAAAAGTTTATATATGTGTGTGTGTATTTCTTCCTCAAAGATGGTCTATTGCAAAACAGTTTCACTCTCTCTATCTCCCTTTCACCCCTCCCCCCTGCACTCTCTCACTCAGACTGTCATTCTGTGGTGACTGAACACACACACATAATGACATTCAGCCTGCTGAGTGACAGCAGGTTTCTGATTTATTTTTTTAATTTTCTTTAATTCATAGAAGCTTGTATAAAATTTATATTAACAGCACTTGCTCAGAATGATAAGATCTCTGTGTGAAAAAAGTTTTAAAGAGTTTGGATGCTGCACTTTAAAGATATAAAAAAACTACGCTCATCTTTTTTACTATATCTTTAAAAAATCACCACGTCAACACCGTTCAAGATATCCCAAATCCGCTCGCAATTTAACATCTTCAGAATCTTCTCTTCATGTTAAAAAAGTTTGGTGTGAAAAGCTTGTTGTTCTTAGAAGTAGTGTGAATTTGTTTACAGCCTGATTTTTCCAAAAATCCACCTTCAAATCAAAATAGCCGGCTTCCTGTTGGTCTTAGCTAATGAGTTTGATTTAGAAAGTTGTCCAGATTGATGAGAACAATATATGTACAGAGTTTGGTGACTGTAGGAAAAACTAACCCCCCAACTTTTGTCAAAAGATGGCGCTATAGAGTGCCTGCTCCACGCCCATTTATGACCTTTCGCCAGTGTCTAACTATCCTTAATATTGATGTGTTTGTTGAGTTTCATGAAATTCTAAGCATGTTATCTGCCTCGAAAAGACAAGAATCTAATTTTAAAGTTTGACACATTGCCATGGCAACAGCATTCGATTTATCTTCGACCCCTTTACATATTCTTATCGGCCGTGTTTTGACATGATTTTGATGAAGTTTAAAGAAAATCGAGTAAAATTAAGAGGCTAATTTTAAAGCATTTTGAAAATGACACACTTCCTGCTCCCAGTTGGTGGCGCTATAACTTTGACTCATAATAGTCACATTTATGGAATCGGCATCATACAACGAACAAACTGGTGAAGTTTCATCAGAATCAGGCAATGTGTGCAACAGTTATTAGACACTTCCTGTTTCTCATTTCTCGCCATAACTTTGTCGCCTTGCCACGGCCAAACCGTTCGAGATATCAAAAATCCCCTCGCAATTTAGCATCCCCAATGTCTTGAGATCATGCTGACCGAGTTTGGTGACAATCCTATGGAAACCCTGGGAGGAGTACGTTAAATTCCAGAGCATGCGCTTTTTAAACAGCCCTAAATATCTCACTTCCTGTTGCGTGGAGCCTATGACATAGAGTACAAAAGTTGTTCAGCTCGATGAGTTCTATATGTGTACCGAGTTTCATATCAATACGTGCAAGTATGTGTGCGCAGTACATCGAGTTTTCAAACTGTGTTCCAGGGGGCGCTGTAGAGGCCCTGAACCACGCCCGGGTCCCAGCCTCTGTGGCGTCCGGACGACGGCAGATTCCAACGTGTGTGCAAATTTTCAAGAGTTTTTGAGTATGTTAAGGCCCCCAAAAGTGCCCCAACGGTTGAAAAAAAATAAAAAAAAAAACAAATAAGAATCCTTAGAAGAACAATAGGGCCTTCGCCCATTCTGGGCTCGGGCCCTAATTAAAGCTGCAAGCAGCGTTGACCGGGCCCTCGCCGTCTGGCAGTCGCCATCCCGATAGCATCAGGAAAACGGTGCCCAGTTGGCACATGCATTCACAGTAACCCTTTGGACTAACCCTAACTGTCTCTCCTCCTGTCTGACTCTTTCTCTTACCACCCATCACCCCTCCTTACACTCAGCCACTTACCACACACATAGAGTGCAGAGCAGAGTGAGATCAGATATGTTTTTTAATTTTCTTTCATTCGTGGAGTTTTGTATAATTATGAAATGAACTGTGTTTGATCAGAATGAATAGTTATTTGTATGAAAAAAGTTTCAAAGAGTTCGGATGCTGCACTTTAAATATATAATAAATAATTGAAAATTGAAAATGGAAAATGGAAAATGGAAAATGGAAAATGAAATCTTAGGCACGCTATCTGCCTCAAAAACACAGGAAACAAATATTTGAATGTATTTTGTATTTTTATTTATTTGCCATGGCAACAGCTTTTGATGCATCAGAGACGCCTTTACAGACTCTCATCGGCCGTGTTTTTACATCATTCTGATGAAGTTTGAAGAAAATCGAGTACAAACATATTGTTCGTTGTTCGTTCGTGTGTTAGTTCATTAACCATTGTTAACAAAAGAGACCCTATTTTAAATAGTTACCATGTTTTATGATCTACAACCATTTTTAAATATTATTTTAATGATCTATAAGCATCTGTGAAATAATTATAAACAAATATATTAAAAATAAATACATATTAACTTAGTTGATGTATTTGTTTCTCATTCTAATTAAGTGAACTGAGCAGTATAGTGTCATACTTATAAGATTTTTTATTCTATCAGTGAGATTGTATATATGTATATAAATCATATAATTTTTCCTTAAAAGATTAAAAAAAGATTTTAATGCTCTTTAAGCACCTATACAAAATAATTATGTAAAAGTACACTGACAGTACAGTCTATATCAACTGATTCTATGGATTATTTTCATTCTTATACACTGAGAATGAGCTAAATAGCATTAGAGGTCAAACGATTCCTTATTTTATGAGGACCTCTAGTGTTCATCCCTGGTATTAGAGCTTTAATCTGACAAATTTATGTGACACTTTTAATGTTTTTGGGGCCTCTGAGCATGATAACATTTTGAAACTACACGTATTTCCTAAGAATTTCTTGTTCTTTATATGTAAAAAGTTTTGATGAGTTAGAATAATGCAATTTAAAGATATATGAAAATAACTCTTCATCTTTTTTATTGTTACTTTCATAAATCACCACATCAACACCGTTCAAGATGTCCCAAAGCCGTTCACAATTTAACATCTTCAGTATCTTGGCATCATGTTGACAAAGTTTGGTGTGAACTGTCTGATTCTGCTATGAGTGATATGAATTTATTCACAGCTATATTTAAAAACACAGGAAACAAATGTTAAAGTTTGACATGTTGCCATGGCAACAGCATTTGATGTATCAAGGACCCCTTCACAGATTCTCATCGGCCGTGTTTTGATATTATTCTGATGAAGTTTGAAGCAAATTGAGTAAAATTAAGAGGTTGATTTAAAAGCGTTTTGCAAGCAACACACTTCCTGCTGCCAGTTGGTGGCGCTATAACTTTGACTCATAATAGTCACATCTCTGTGATCGGTATCATACGACGAACAAACTGCTTAAGTTTGGTCAAAATCAGATAAAGTGTGTCAAAATTATTAGACATTTCCTGTTTCTCATTTCTCGCCATAATTTGTCGCCCTGCCACGGCCAAACCGTTCGAGATAGCAAAAATCCCCTGGCAATTTTGCATTCCCAATATCTTGAGATCATGTTGACCGAGTTTGGTGGCCATCGGTGGAAAGGTCTAGGAGGAGTATTTCAAATTCCACAGCTTGATTTTTCCAAAAATCCATATTTAAATAAAAATAGCTGACTTCCTGTTGGTCGTAGCTAATGGGTGTAAATTAGAAAGTTGTCCGGCTTGATGAGTCCAATATATGTACCGAGTTTGGTGACTGTAGGACAAAGTAACCCCCCAACTTTTGTCAAAAGGTGGCGCTATGGAGCGCCTGCTCCACGCCCATTTATGGGCTTTTATCAGTGTTTAACTGTCATTAATACAGATGTGTGTGTTGAGTTTCATGAAATTCTAAGCATTTTAAGTGGCTCAAAAACACAAAAAACTAAAGTTAAAGTTTGACACGTTGCCATGGCAACATGATAAAAGTTATGGATAACGCCCTTCACAGATTCTTATCGGTCGTGTTTTGACATTATTGTGATGAAGTTTGAAGCAAATTGAGTAAAATTAAGAGGCTGAGTTTAAAGCGTTTCAAAAACGTCACGCTTTCTGCTGCCAGTTGGTGGCGCTATAACTTTGACTCATAATAGTCACATCTCTGTGATCGGCATCAGACGGTGAACAAACTGCTGAAGTTTGGTCAAAATCAGACAAAGTATGTCAAAGTTATTAGGCACTTCCTGTTTCTCATTTCTCGCCATAAATTTGTCGCCCCGTCACGGTCAAACCGTTCGAGATATCAAAAATTCCCTGGCAATTTTGCGTCCCCAATGTCTTGAGATCATGCTGACTGAGTTTGGTGGCCATCGGTGGAAAGGCCTAGTAGGAGTATTTCAAATTCCATTGCATGCACTTTTTAGACATCCCTGAATAGCCGACTTCCTGTTTGGCGAAGCATGGACTATGAGTGTGAAATTTGTTCGGCCCGATGAGGTCTATATGTGTATGAATTTTGATGACTGTAGGTCAAACGTTGTGCGCTCCAGAGCCCTTCAAAAGTCGCAATTTTTAACGCTGTGCCATGCCCCCCCCAGGTGACCCCCCCATGTCAAAGTCTGTCCGGCCCTGATGGCCGCAGGTTCCAATGTGTGTGCAAAGTTTCAAGAGTTTTCGTGTATGTTAAGGCCCCCGAAATCCCCCAAAACATTGAAAAAAAAAAAAAAAAAAATAATAATAATAATAATTAAAGCTGCGAGCAGCGATGAACGGGCCCTCGCACCCGGGCTCACCGTCGACCGGTGGCTTTAGGAAAACAGCAAACGGTGGGCAGTATGCTTTTAATACAGTAAATATATGAGAAATATGTCATAAGTCATTTAAATGTGCCAAACTTCCCATTGGCAGCTGGTGGCGCTATGCCTATAAATGGCATGTAGATGTGTTCAGGCCAGCACTATTATCAAACATATGAAGTTTGGTGCAGATTGACCTTGGTATGTTTGAGTTAGTGAAAGATATGATATATCCTGGTGTCAACAGGTGGCGCTATGATAATATCTGAATATTGGCCTTTAGGTGTCTTCAGGCCACGACTCTTACCAAACCTCTGAAGTTTGAGGCAGATCAGACATTTTATGGCTGAGTTATTACACCTATGTCCATGGCGAAACATCAAACTTTGTCAGGCCGCCACTGAAACTCAAGATCTTCACAATTTAACATCTCTAAGGCCTCTAGATCAGACTGACCAAATATAATGTTGATTTCATTAAATGTCTAGGAGGAGTTTGCTATAAACCTAATCCCCTGCAAGGACTTCAGATAATGCCAACTGTGAACCAAATGTGAACATTTTCCCTATATTCTGATGATGATGATAAGAACATGTAATTCATGATGATAACAAAATGTTATTATTGCTTGCATTACATTCACCACTTCTGCTTAAATCGTTACCTATCTGTACAATTTGTATGTGGATATTGCTTTGCTGGTGACTCCTGTTATAAGACATCACTCTTAAGCGCTACATAACTAAGAATCAATTAGGAAAACGGTGCACAGTTGGCAAATGCATTCACAGTAACCCTCTGCTTGTTTGGATTTTAAGTTTACTGAATTGAAAGGGTTACACTTGAAAATCAACACAGAGACACATACACACAATATATAAAATGTTGCCATCCAGTTTCATTTGTTAACATTAACTATATTAGTTAACATGAACAATAATTAAATAGCATTTATTAATGTTAATTAATATTAAGCTAAAAAAAAAGTATTCATATATTGTTTAAAGGTAAATTAGTATCTTTTAGTTTATGTACTATGAATTAACATAAACATGAACACAGTTCATGTGGGTGTACAGCAATACACAATAAAGTGCTCTATAAACGCTTAATTCTTTCAAAATATCTTTAAAAATCAAGTTGAGTGTTTTAATGGGGCGATATATATATAACTGATCTTCAAATGATGGTTTTCGGATGTTTTGAACAGATAACAGCAAAGTTTGTTTTGTTGTCAAAGTTTGTCTTGAAATTTTTAATTATTATAATTTTATATTCAATAAATAACACTATGAAAATATTGTCTACAATGAAGATAAATCACTCATGCTTAAAAGTTGTATTTTTCTTAATCTTTTGCTATGTGACTGAATAGGACAAGTTCATGGTACAGTTCAGTAAAAATAAATAAAAAACAACAACTGCAAAATACAAACAATGAAAGATTTAATGACCCTTTATATTTTCTCAAAATATCAGACATATTTATGTCGATTACGCTACAGCAATGTGCATCTTCCTCAAAGATGGTCTTAAGCAAAACAGCATGTTCCACTGGTCTCTCTCCCTTACACCCCTCCCCCCTTCAGTCACTCTTCAGTGACTCAATGGTGACTGAACACAGACAGGCACAGGCAGAGTGACAGCAGGTTTCTAATTTCTTTTTTTAATTTTCTTTAATTCATAGAAGCTTGTATAAAATTGATATTTACACCACTTGCTCAGAATGATAAGATCTCTGTGTGAAAAAAGTTTTAAAGAGTTTGGATGCTGCACTTTAAAGATATAAAAAAATGACGGTTATGTTTTTTACTACATCTTTAAAAAATCACCACGTCAACACCGTTCAAGATATCCAATATCCGCTCGCAATTTAACATCTTCAGAATCTTCTCTTCATGTTAAAAAAGTTTGGTGTGAATAGCTGGTTGTTCTTAGAAGAAGTGTGAATTTGTTTACAGCCTGATTTTTCCAAAAAAACACATTCAAATGGAAATATCCGGCTTCCTGTTGGTCTTAGCTAATGAGTTTAATTTAGAAAGTTGTCCAGATTGATGAGAACAATATATGTACAGAGTTTGGTGACTGTAGGAAAAACTAACCCCCCAACTTTTGTCAAAAGATGGCGCTATAGAGTGCCTGCTCCACGCCCATTTATGACCTTTTGCCAGTGTCTAACTATCATTAATATTGATGTGTGTGTTGAGTTTCATGAAATTCTTAGCATGTTATCTGCCTCGAAAAGACAGGAATGTAATTTTAAAGTTTGACACGTTGCCATGGCAACAGCATTTGATTTATCATCGACCCCTTTACATATTCTTATCGGCCGTGTTTTGACATGATTTTGATGAAGTTTAAAGAAAATCAAGTAAAATTAAGAGGCTGATTTCAAAGCATTTTGAAAATGACACGCTTACTGCTGCCAGTTGGTGGCGCTATAACTTTGACTTATAATAGTCACATTTATGGAATCGGCATCATACAACGAACAATCTGGTGAAGTTTCATCAGAATCCGGCAATGTGTGCAACAGTTATGAGACACTTCCTGTTTCTCATTTCTCGCCATAACTTTGTCGCCTTGCCACGGCCAAACCGTTCGAGATATCAAAAATCCCCTCGCAATTTAGCGTCCCCAATGTCTTGAGATCATGCTGACCGAGTTTGGTGACAATCGTATGGAAATCCTGGGAGGAGTACGTTAAATTCCAGAGCATGCGCTTTTTACACAGCCCTAAATATCTCACTTCCTGTTGCGTTGAGAAAATGACATAGAGTACAAAAGTTGTTCAGCTCAATGAGTTCTATATGTGTACCGAGTTTCATATGTGTACGTTCAAGTATGTGTGCTATATGGCCCTCAAAATTCCAGGGGGCGCTGTAGAGTCCCCTTGCCACGCCCCGGTACCAGCCTCTGTGACGTCCTGATGGCCGCAGATTCCGACGTGTGTGCAAATTTTCAAGAGTTTTTGAGTATGTTAAGACCCCCTTAAGTGCCCGGAAGGTTAACAAAAAAAAAAAAAAAAAAAAAAAATAAGAATCCTTAGAAGAACAATAGGGCCTTCGCCCTTTTGGGCTCGGGCCCTAATAATAATATTAAAGCTGCAAGCAGCGTTGACCGGGCCCTCGCCGTCTGGCAGTCGCCATCCCGATAGCATCAGGAAAACGGTGCCCAGTTGGCACATGCATTCACAATAACCCTTTGGACTAACCCTAACTGTCTCTCCTCCTGTCTGACTCTTTCTCTTACCACCCATCCCACCTCCTTACACTCAGCCACTTACCACACAAACACACAGAGTGCAGAGCAGAGTGAGATCAGATTTGTTTTTTAATTTTCTTTCATTCGTGGAGTTTTGTATAATTATGAAATGAACTGTGTTTAATCAGAATGAATAGTTATTTGTATGAAAAAAGTTTCAAAGAGTTAGGATGCTGCACTTTAAATATATAATAAATCATTGAAAATTGAAAATGGAAAATAAAATTCTAGGCACGCTATCTGCCTCAAAAACACAGGAAACAAATATTTGAATGTATTTTGTATTTTTATTTATTTGCCATGGCAACAGCATTTGATGCATCAGGGACGCCTTTACAGACTCTCATCGGCCGTGTTTTTACATCATTCTGATGAAGTTTGAAGAAAATCGAGTACAAATATATTGTTCGTTGTTCGTTCGTGTGTTAGTTCATTAACCAATGTTAACAAAAGAGACCCTATTTTAAATAGTTACCATGTTTTATGATCTACATCCATTTTTAAATATTATTTTAATGATCTATAAGCATCTGTGAAATAATTATAAACAAATATATTAAAAATAAATACATATTTACTTAGTTGATGTATTTGTTTCTCATTCTTATTAAGTGAACTGAGCAGTATAGTGTCATACTTATAAGATTTTTTTATTCTATCAGTGAGATTGTATATATGTATATAAATCATATAATTTTTCCTTAAAAGATTAAAAAAAGATTTTAATGCTCTTTAAGCACCTATACAAAATAATTATGTAAAAGTACACTGACAGTACAGTCTATATCAACTGATTCTATGGATTATTTTCATTCTTATACACTGAGAATGAGCTAAATAGCATTAGAGGTCAAACGATTCCTTATCTTATGAGGACCTCTAGTGTTCATCCCTGGTATTAGAGCTTTAATCTGACAAATTTATGTGACACTTTTAATGTTTTTGGGGCCTCTGAGCATGATAACATTTTGAAACTACACGTATTTCCTAAGAATTTCTTGTTCTTTATATGTAAAAAGTTTTGATGAGTTAGAATAATGCAATTTAAAGATATATGAAAATAACTCTTCATCTTTTTTATTGTTACTTTCATAAATCACCACATCAACACCGTTCAAGATGTCCCAAAGCCGTTCACAATTTAACATCTTCAGTATCTTGGCATCATGTTGACAAAGTTTGGTGTGAACTGTCTGATTCTGCTATGAGTGATATGAATTTATTCACAGCTATATTTAAAAACACAGGAAACAAATGTTAAAGTTTGACATGTTGCCATGGCAACAGCATTTGATGTATCAAGGACCCCTTCACAGATTCTCATCGGCCGTGTTTTGATATTATTCTGATGAAGTTTGAAGCAAATTGAGTAAAATTAAGAGGTTGATTTAAAAGCGTTTTGCAAGCAACACACTTCCTGCTGCCAGTTGGTGGCGCTATAACTTTGACTCATAATAGTCACATCTCTGTGATCGGTATCATACGACGAACAAACTGCTTAAGTTTGGTCAAAATCAGATAAAGTGTGTCAAAATTATTAGACATTTCCTGTTTCTCATTTCTCGCCATAATTTGTCGCCCTGCCACGGCCAAACCGTTCGAGATACCAAAAATCCCCTGGCAATTTTGCATTCCCAATATCTGTAGATCATGCTGACCGAGTTTGGTAGCCATCGGTGGAAAGGTCTAGGAGGAGTATTTCAAATTCCACAGCTTGATTTTTCCAAAAATCCATATTTAAATAAAAATAGCTGACTTCCTGTTGGTCGTAGCTAATGGGTGTAAATTAGAAAGTTGTCCGGCTTGATGAGTCCAATATATGTACCGAGTTTGGTGACTGTAGGACAAAGTAACCCCCCAAATTTTGTCAAAAGGTGGCGCTATGGAGCGCCTGCTCCACGCGTATTTATGGGCTTTTATCAGTGTTTAACTGTCATTAATACAGATGTGTGTGTTGAGTTTCATGAAATTCTAAGCATTTTAAGTGGCTCAAAAACACAAAAAACTAAAGTTAAAGTTTGACACGTTGCCATGGCAACATGATAAAAGTTATGGATAACGCCCTTCACAGATTCTTATCGGTCGTGTTTTGACATTATTGGGATGAAGTTTGAAGCAAATTGAGTAAAATTAAGAGGCTGAGTTTAAAGCGTTTCAAAAACGTCACGCTTTCTGCTGCCAGTTGGTGGCGCTATAACTTTGACTCATAATAGTCACATCTCTGTGATCGGCATCAGACGATGAACAAACTGCTGAAGTTTGGTCAAAATCAGACAAAGTATGTCAAAGTTATTAGGCACTTCCTGTTTCTCATTTCTCGCCATAAATTTGTCGCCCCGTCACGGTCAAACCGTTCGAGATATCAAAAATCCCCTGGCAATTTTGCGTCCCCAATGTCTTGAGATCATGCTGACCGAGTTTGGTGGCCATCGGTGGAAAGGCCTAGTAGGAGTATTTCAAATTCCATTGCATGCACTTTTTAGACATCCCTGAATAGCCGACTTCCTGTTTGGCGAAGCACGGACTATGAGTGTGAAATTTGTTCGGCCCGATGAGGTCTATATGTGTATGAATTTTGGTGACTGTAGGTCAACCGTTGTGCGCTCCAGAGCCCTTCAAAAGTCGCAATTTTTAACGCTGTGCCATGCCCCCCCCAGGTGACCCCCCCATGTCAAAGTCTGTCCGGCCCTGATGGCCGCAGGTTCCAATGTGTGTGCAAAGTTTCAAGAGTTTTCGTGTATGTTAAGGCCCCTGAAATCCCCCAAAACATTGAAAAAAAAAAAAAAAAATAATAATAATAATAATAATTAAAGCTGCAAGCAGCGATGGTAGGGCCCTCGCACTCGGGCTCACCGCCGATCGTTGGCGAATGGTGGGCACTATGCTATTAACACAGTAAATGTAGAAGGAATATGTCAAAGTCATTGATATGTGCCAATCTTCCTGCTGCCAGCTGGTGGCGCTATGCCTATAACTGAATATTGGCATGCAGATGTGTTCAGGCCAGTGCTTTCATGAAACATATGAAGTTTGGTGAAGCTTGAACATGGCATGCTTGAGTGTAAGTCATGACATATCCTGCTGCCAACAGGTGGCGCTATTACGAAATATTGGCTTTAAGATGTCTTCAGGCCAGGACTATTGGCAAACATGTCAAGTTTGGTGCAAATTGTACATTGCATGCTTAAGTTAGTGTAAAACAAGTAATTTGCTGTTGCCAGCTGGTGGCGGTATGACTATAACTAAATACTGGCATGTAAATGTATTCAGGCCAGGACTCTTATCAAACATATTAAGTTTGGGGCTGATTGGACATTGCATGCCTGAGTTACAGTAACTTCCTGTTTCATTGCATTAAGAGTATGCTTTAGCACTTAGCTAAATGTTGCTAACATGCTTCTAGAATGTTGCTACCCTATTTAACACTTGTTGATATTTTTAAAATGTTGCTTGGCATCCACAACAGTATTAAACATGTGACTTCCTGTTGCCAGCAGGTGGCACTATGACTATAACTGAATATCGGCATGGGCTTGTGTTCAGACCAGGACTCTTATCAAACATTTTAAGCTTGGGTCAGATTGGACACTGTATGCATGAGTTACACTTATTTTTCTTTGTATTAATATCATGCTTTAGCTCTTAGCTAAGTGTTGATAGCATGTTTTAACATGATTCTAGCATGATGCTAGCCTATTTAAAACTTGCTAAAGCTTTTTAATATGTTGCTAGGAGTCCGTAACACCATTAAACATCACTTCCTGTTGTCAGCAGGTGGCGTTGTGACTATAACTGAATATGGGCATGTATATATCTTCAGGCCAGGAGTCTTATCAAACATGTGAAGTTTGGGGCTGATTGGACATTGCATGCCTGAGTTACAGTAACTTCCTGTTTTATGTCTTTAACAACATGCTTTAGCACTAAGTAAGTGTTGCTAGCATGTTTGAGTACATTTTGAACTAGTTTAGCACTCAATGGCTTTTTTAGTGTGTTGCTAATAGTGTGTCACAGTGTTAAACATGTCACTTCCTGTTGACAGTAGGTGGCGCTATAACTATAACTGAATATTGGCATGTAGACATCTTCATGTCACGACTGTTATCAAACATGTGAAGTTTGGGGCTGATTGGACATTGCATGCCTGAGTTACAGTAACTTCCTGTTTCATTGCATTAAGAGCATGCTTTAGCACTTAGCTAAATGTTGCTAACATGTTATAGTATGTTTCTAGCATGTTTCTACCCTTTTTAACAGTTGTTGAATTTTTTTTAAAATGTTGCTAGTCATCTACAACAGTATTAAACATATGGCTTCCTGTTACCAGCTGGTGGCGCTATGACTATAACTGAATACAGGCATGGGCGTGTGTTTAGGCCAGGATTCTTATCAAACATGTTAAGTTTGGGGCTGATTGGACATGGTATGCCTGAGTTAGAGTAACTTCCTGTTTTGTTGTATTATTAGCATGCTTTAGCATATTAGCTAAGTGTTGCTAGCATGCTTTATTATTTTTGTAGCATGTTGAATATTAAGTTTGGGTCAGATTCAACAGTATTTACATGAGTTACAGCAATTTCCTTTTGTATTTGTATTAATAGCATGCTTTAGCTCTTAGCTAAGTGTTGCTAGCATGTTTTAGCATGTTTGTGGCATGTTGCTAGGCTATTTACGACTTGTTAACGCTTTTCAATATGTTGCTAAGAGTCCGTAACAGTGTTAAAAATGTCATTTCCTGTTGTCAGCAGGTGGCGCTATGACTATTACTGAATTTGGGCACTGACATGTGTTCAGGACCGGACTGTCATCAAACATGTGAAGTTTGAGGCAGATCGGACATCGTATGCCTGAGTTATAGCAACTTCGTTTTTCATGGATAAACATCAAAGTTTGTCAGGCTGCCACGGACACGCCCATCGACGAAAACTCTAAAGCTTCGCAATTTAACATCGCAAAGGCCTTATGATGACACTCAGCAAATTTGAAGATGATCGGATAAAAACTGTAGGAGGAGTTCGTTAAAGTACGAGGCCTGAAAATGGCAAAAACTGCACAAAAATCGTACAGGAAATTCAATATAACGGACTTCCTGTTGGGTTTCGGATGTTGCACCAGGAGACTTTTTTGTAGGTATTGGTGTGTTACATATGTGTACCGAGTTTCGTACATGTACGTGAAACGTAGCTCGAGGCGCACTCTGTTGAAATTTTATAGGTGGCGCTATCGAGCCATTTTGCCACACCCACTTTTGAAAACCATATCAGATGTAAATTTTCGCCAGGTCTGATGCGTGTGCAAAGTTTCGTGAGTTTTCGGGCATGTTTAGGCCCTCAAAAAGACTTTTCATTTTGGAGAAGAAGAAGAAGAATAATAATTAAAGCTGCGAGCAGCGATGAACGGGCCCTCGCACCCGGGCTCACCGCCGACCGGTGGCTTCAGGAAAACAGCAATCGGTGGGCAGTATGCTTTTAATACAGTAAATATAGAAAAAATATGTCATAAGTCATTTAAATGTGCCAAAATTGCTGCTGCCAGCTGGTGGCGCTATGCCTATAACTGATTATTGACATGTAGATGTGTTCAGGCCAGCAATATTATCAAACATATGAAGTTTGGTGCAGATTGACCTTGGTGTGTTTGAGTTAGTGAAATATATGAGATATCCTGCTGCCAACAAGTGGCGCTATGATAATATCTGAATATTGGTCTTTAGGTGTCTTCAGGCCAGGACTCTTACCAAACCTGTGAATTTTGTGGCAGATCAGACATTTTCAGGCTAAGTTATAACCACTTCTATGTCTATGCAGAAACATCAAACTTTGTCAGGCCACCACGGACATGCCCTTTAATGAAAACTCAAGATCTTCACAATTTAACATCTCTAAGGCCTCAAGATCAGACTGACCAAATATAATGTTGATTTAATTAAATGCAATCAATGCAAGGACTTCAGATAGATGCCAACTGTGAACCAGTATGCTACAAATAAGAACATGTAATTCATGATGATAGTAAAATGTTATTATTGCTTCCTTTATATCCAACACTTCTGCTTAAATGTCATTGTTACCTATCTGTACAATTTTTGTATAATATATTTTTGTATAAAATCAATTGTTGTCATAACTAAGAATCAATAAGGAAGACGGTGCCCAGTTGGCACATGCAGTCACAGTAACCATCTGCTAGTTTGGATTTTAAGTTTACAGAATTGAAAGGGTTACACTTTAAAATCAACACACAGACACATACACACAAAATATAAAATGTTGCCATCCAGTTTCATTTGTTAAAATTAACTATATCAGTTAACATGACCAATAAATAAATAGCATTTATTAATGTTAATTAATATTAAGCTAAAAAAAAGTATTCATATAAAGTTTATGTACAGTGAATTAACATGAACATGAACACAGTTCATGTGGGTGTACAGCAATACACAATAAAGTGCTCTATAAACGCTTTCTTTCAAAATATCTTTAAAAATCAAGTTGAGTATTTTAACGGGGTGATACATATATATAACTGATCTTAAAATTATGGTTTTCAGATGTTTTGAAGAGATAACAGTAACGTTTGTTTTGTTGTCAAAGTTTGTCTTAATTTTTTATTATTATGATTTTATATTCAATAAATAACACTATGTAAATATTGTCTATCAATGAAGATAAATTGATCATGCTAAAAAGTTGTATTTTTTAAAATCTTTTGCTATGTGACTGAATATGACAAGTTCATGGTACAGTTAAGTAAAAAATAAATAAAAAACAACAACTGCAAAAAATGAACAATGAAAGACTTAGTGACCCTTTATATTTTCTCAAAATATCAGACTATCAAAGATCAGACATATTTATGTAATTACACTACATACAGTATGTGCATTTTGTTCAAAGATGGTCTGTAGGATGGCTCTCTACTCTGTCACCCTCTCTGCCTCTCACCCCTCCCCCCTGCAATAATGAGCTTCTCTGTGCCTGACTGAACGCACACACATACTGTAGAGACATTCACCAGAGTGACAGCAGGTTTCTGAGTTCTTTTTTAAATTTTCTTTAATTCATAGAAGCTTGTATACATTTTTTATTTCCAGCACTTGCTCAGAATGATTAGATCTCTGTGTGAAAAAAGTTTTAAAGAGTTTGGATGCTGCACTTTAAAGATATAAAAATATTTTTTACTATATCTTTAAAAAATCACCACGTCCACACCGTTCAAGATATCCAAAATCCGGTTGCAATTTAACATCTTCAGAATATTCTCTTCATGTTAAAAAAGTTTGGTGTGAACAGCTGGTTGTTCTTAGAAGTAGTGTGCATTTGTTTACAGCCTGATTTTTCCAAAAATCCACATTCAAATCAAAATAGCCGGCTTCCTGTTGGTCTCAGCTAATGAGTTTGATTTAGAAAGTTGTCCAAATTGATGAGATTAATATATGTACAGAGTTTAGTGACTGTAGGAAAAACTAACCCCCCAACTTTTGTCAAAAGATGGCGCTATAGAGTGCCTGCTCCACGCCCATTTATGACCTTTTGCCAGTGTCTAACTATCATTAATATTGATGTGTGTGTTGAGTTTCATGAAATTCTAAGCATGTTAACTGCCTCGAAAAGACAGGAATCTAATTTTAAAGTTTGACATGTTGCCATGGCAACAGCATTCGATTTATCATCGACCCCTTTACATATTCTTATCGGCCGTGTTTTGACATGATTTTGATGAAGTTTAAAGAAAATCGAGTAAAATTAAGAGGCTGATATCAAAGCATTTTGAAAATGACACACTTCCTGCTGCCAGTTGGTGGCGCTATAACTTTGACTCATAATAGTCACATTTATGGAATCGGCATCATACAACGAACAAACTGGTGAAGTTTCATCAGAATCAGGCAATGTGATCAACAGTTATTAGACACTTCCTGTTTCTCATTTCTCGCCATAACTTTGTCGCCTTGCCACGGCCAAACCGTTCGAGATATCAAAAATCTCCTCGCAATTTAGCGTCCCCAATGTCTTGAGATCATGCTGACCGAGTTTGGTGACAATCCCATGGAATTCCTGGGAGGAGTACGTTAAATTCCAGAGCATGCGCTTTTTAAACAGCCCTAAATATCTCACTTCCTGTTGCGTGGAGCCCATGACATAGAGTACAAAAGTTGTTTGGCTCAGTGAGATCTATATGTGTACCGAGTTTCATATCAATACATGCAAGTATGTGTGCGCAGTACATCAAGTTTTCAAACTGTGTTCCAGGGGGCGCTGTAGAGGCCCTGAACCACGCCCGGGTCCCAGCCTCTTTGGCGTCCTGATGGCCGCAGATTCCGACGTGTGTGCAAATTTTCAAGAGTTTTTGAGTATGTTAAGGCCCCCAAAAGTGCCCGTAAGGTTGAAAAAAAGAAAAAAAAAAAAAAAAAAAAAAAAAAAAATAATAACCCTTAGAAGAACAATAGGGCCTTCGCCCTTTTGGGCTCGGGCCCTAATAAACGGAGCAATTCCAATAGGGTCCTCGCACTGTAGTGCTCGGGCCCTAATAATAATAATAATCCTTAGAAAAACAATAGGGCCTTCGCCCTTTTGGGCTCGGGCCCTAAATAATCCTTAGAAAAACAATAGGGCCTTCGCCCTTTTGGGCTCGGGCCCTAATTAAAGCTGCGAGCAGCGATGAACGGGCCCTCGCACCCGGGCTCACCGCCGACCGGTGGCTTCAGGAAAACAGCAAACGGTGGGCAGTATGCTTTTAATACAGTAAATATAGAAAAAATATGTCATAAGTCATTTAAATGTGCCAAACTTGCCGCTGCCAGCTGGTGGCGCTATGCCTATAACTGATTATTGGCATGTAGATGTGTTCAGGCCAGCACTATTATGAAACATATGAAGTTTGGTGCAGATTGACCTTGGTATGTTTGAGTTAGTGAAATATATGAGATATCCTGCTGCCAACAGGTGGGGCTATGATAATATCTGAATATTGGTCTTTAGGTGTCTTCAGGCCAGGACTCTTACCAAACCTGTGAATTTTGTGGCAGATCAGACAGTTTCAGGCTAAGTTATAACCACTTCTATGTCTATGCAGAAACATCAAACTTTGTCAGGCCACCACGGACATGCCCTTTAATGAAAACTCAAGATCTTCACAATTTAACATCTCTAAGGCCTCAAGATCAGACTGACCAAATATAATGTTGATTTAATTAAATGCAATCAATGCAAGGACTTCAGATAGATGCCAACTGTGAACCAGTATGCTACAAATTCCCTATTTTCTGATGATGATAAGAACATGTAATTCATGATGATAGCAAAATGTTATTATTGCTTCCTTTACATCCACCACTTCTGCTTAAATGTCATTGTTACCTATCTGAACAATTTTTGTATAATATATTTTTGTATAAAATCAATTTTTGTCATAACTAAGAATCAATAAGGAAGACGGTGCCCAGTTGGCACATGCATTCACAGTAACCATCTGCTAGTTTGGATTTTAAGTTTACAGAATTGAAAGGGTTACACTTTAAAATCAACACACAGACACATACACACAAAATATAAAATGTTGCCATCCAGTTTCATTTGTTAAAATTAACTATATCAGTTAACATGACCAATAAATAAATAGCATTTATTAATGTTAATTAATATTAAGCTAAAAAAAAGTATTCATATAAAGTTTATGTACTGTGAATTAACATGAACATGAACACAGTTCATGTGGGTGTACAGCAATACACAATAAAGTGCTCTATAAACGCTTTCTTTCAAAATATCTTTAAAAATCAAGTTGAGTATTTTAACGGGGTGATATATATATATATATATATTAGTGGTGGGCCGTTATCGGCGTTAACGTGCTGCGTTAAAGTGAGACTCATATCGCGCGATAAAAAAAAATATCGCCGTTAATCTATTCTCAAAGTTGGGTTGGGAGCTGGGTCTAAACTACGCAAGATATGATGACTTTCACTTTGATATTTTAGCGCGGATGACGTATATCTAGTTGAATTGCAATGTAGGGGGCGAGAACGAGTCTTCAACTTCTGTGAAATTACCACATCAAATGAGACGCGCAGACATGGATGCAGTTATGAAGCCGCTTCAGGGCAGGTGCGTTGCTAGACCCTTTTTACTGGGGCACGTGCCTCAGTGAAAATCTGCTGTGCCCCAAGTAAAATCTCAAGTTTGAGTTATAATTTACTTTGATAATCCCGAAATAAAGACATTATACTATATGCAACAACTGAATTGACGCTTCTAAAAGCAACGCAGTTTATTGTAAGATGCACGCAGATAGGCTATCCATACCCGCGCGCCTGTATATTTTACTGGAACGCGCACGTCGTACAGCCTTTTGCGCAGAAGTACTTGGTTACACAAGTTTGTATAGTTAATTGTGTTTTAAATGCAATTGTCAAGCAGTTTGTAATGCATTTTGGAAACAGGAGATGAGCGCCTGGTCTAATGCGCCACCTGGCTTGAGAAACCGTTCTCAAAGACTTACTTTTAGTCATTATTTGGGTAGCACACATATTCTGAATGCTTTCAGAAGAATTCAAATTAGCCATTTTAATCTAGATTAATCTAGATTAATTTCAAGATTTAATCTAGATTAATCTAGATTAAAAAAATTAATCTATGCCCACCACTATATATATATATATATATATATATATATATTTATATTTATATTTATTTATATTTATTATTTTTTAATTTGTATTTAGTGTATTTTTTTTTTTATTGATTTCATTGAATAATATCATTTAATTTATTTTAACGTTTAATTTTAACTACTAATGTATGACAAATTTGACTTTTTTTATTTATTCAAGTCATTTTAATGTAATTATACAATTTAAATAATTATATTACAATTACATTAAGTGATTTTATTATTGTTATATTATTTAAATACTATAATAAAAATGCACAAAGGGTCATAATGCATATTATATTTCTATGGTTGTATTTGATGCTGAATTACTTGAGTATCTCTCCAGATAACATTAAGTTCCTCTATCAGAAATCAATCTAACATAAGAAATTCAGATGCACATCTCGATTCTTCTGTTTCTTGTTCTGCAATCTGGATGTACAGTTTCTCAGAGGATGAAGCAATGCTTGCAAACTGAAGGAGAAACTGTGCTGTAGTGGCTGTAAAGCCTTATTAGTCTTTGACATGAGATGAAGCAACTTCAGTGAAACCGTAACTCCGTGTGGACGTTGAACACGCTGACCCTTCCATTCATTCATTTCCATGTGATTCAGGTGCACTGAGTTCATATCTATTATACAGATAGATCCGTCCATCCCACGAAAGGTCAGCGGAGGCAGAGAATCTTTTATAAGGCTTTATTTTGAAATCTGCTTGCTTTTGTCTATGATTTAATAAGGCAGAGCATCGCTGGCCTCGGATCTCAATGACGTCATACGCCGGCCGCCGCTCATAAGGAGATGGCCTTTTATTTCAGTTTCTGGCTTCAATAAGTGTCTTCTCATGCTGGCCTTCAGCGCTTCTGCTCATTATTCTGCTGCTTTTTCACTGCTGTAATGCATCCGGCTGTATTTCACCGCTGTTTGTTTCCCCGTCGAACGAGCCCAGGTTCATTTGATGACTGAGACATCAGATCACTGCTCTAAACAGTAATTTTTACCCGTTTTAAATACCAGAGGTGGAAAGAGTAATAAAATATGCTACTCAAATAAAAGTACTGTTACTTCAATGAAATTTTGCTTAAGTACAAGTAAAAGTACTGGTCACAAAAACTACTCAAGTAAAAGTAAAAAGTAACTCATTTAAAATTTTACTCTGAGTAAAATTTAGTGAGTAATTTTTTATTTTATTTATTTATTTATTTATTTTTATTTTTTGAACAGCAGTGCTGGGTGGGGGATTCTAGTGTTATTAAAAAAAGACAAGGGAATAACCATAAAATAACCATATAAAACATTTAGGGAAATTTTAGTGCAAATAATCCCATAAAACTTTAAAAATCACAACCACTGAATGTTGCATAAACTGCATGTTATAAAAAAACTTATATACCTTATAACCTTTTAAGAAAACCTCTGCTAAATTCTAACTTTTTAAAATTATATACAGATTTTAAGCTCCTGAATTCCTTACTTCAGACATTCTTTACAACTTCAGAGTACTTTTTCTTAAATAAAAAGTACTAAATTATTTATTTATTTTTATTTAATTTGATTTAAGAGCTGCTCTATTCCAAAGACTGAAAATTAAAGCAATACTTTATGTTTTGTCATTTTGCTTCTCCAGTAAATGTATCTTCATTTAAGAGTCGTTCGATATTTGCACTGGAAAACAAGCCACAAATACTGAAGAAGTAAATAATGACTGAATGTGTGTTTATCTGCAGGTCTGGTGGCAGAAACAGGAGCATCTTTCTCAGAGACGCTCAGAAACGCTCCAGAACCGCAGCTGGCCGTCAGACCCACGCCTGGAGCTCAAGAGGTACAAACACTAATACTGTCGCATTTCATTTCCTGTGTCATTGAATAACTGAAATTCTTGGTCTTTTCTAATTCAAGACCGTCTCACTTTCAACTAAATCTGTCACTGGTGATCTTACCTTACGTAAAATTAAAGATAAATCCTGTGTCAAATAGATTATATTCTATTGAAATGATGAGAAATCAGCAAATCAGTTCCTTTGAACAGTTTTTTTTTTTTTTTTTTTTTAAGAATTCAAAATAGATTCAGTGATTGATCATCGCTGACATTCTGGCATCCGCACATTACATTTCACAATTATTTTATTTTGCTTCATTTGATAAAGTTAATGTTTAATTTATTTATTATTTTTAAATTTATTTTTTGTTTTGCTTGATTTGATAGGTAACGGTGATTGTTTTGTTTTATTTTTTTTTATCATAAATGTATCATTTTCATTTATCAAAGTTGATAAATTGATTTGTTATAGCAAAAAAATAAATATGTATAATAAAAAATATAATATAAAATGTATCAACTTTATCGAATAAAGCTAGGCAAAGCAAAAAGCAAATAAAACAAAGCAAAAAAAAATAAAATTAAAAATACAGTACAGTAAAATCAATTTATCAACTTTTATGGAGCTTTTTTACCCTTTTTTACTATAAATCATGATCCAATTTACATTTTCTAAAATAAAAACTACTCAGAAAATAAAATGAAAGAATCAAAGGTTGAAGAAATCAATAAAAATAAAATAAGCTTTATCAATAAAGTTGATAACTTGATTTATCAAATAAAGCAAACAAAAGAAAAAAATTAAATAAAATTAGGTAAAATTAATATATCCATCAACTTTATTTATCAAAAAAGTTGATAACTTGATTTATCAAATAAAAGCAGACAAAAAAAGTACTAAATAAAATAAAGTAAAATAAATAAAATTTAAAAATTAAATATATATTTTTTTACTAATTTTTTTGTAATTTTTTTGCCTAGCTTTTTTTTTTGATAAATCAAGTTGTTAACTTTTTTGATTAAAAAAAAAGTTGATGGATATTAATTTTACTTAATTTTAGTTATTTTATTTTTTTTGCTTTGGTTTGCTTTCTTTGATAAATCAAGTTATCAACTTTATTGATAAAGAGTATTTTATTTTTATTGATTTCTTCAACCTTTGATTCTTTCATTTTATTTTCTGAGTAGTTTTTATTTTAGAAAATGTAAATTGGATCATGATTTATAGTAAAAAAGGGGAAAAAAAGCTCCATAAAAGTGGTTAAATCGATTTACTTTACTTTACTTAGTAACTTGATTCATCAAATAAAGCAAAGCAAAAAAAAAGTATATAAATAAAATAAAAAAACATAATTAAAATCCTCAACTTTATTTATCAAATAAAGCTTGGCAAAGCAAAAAGCAAATAAAGCAAAGCTAAAAAATAAAATAAAATACACTAAAGTAAAACAAATTTATCAACTTTTATAGAGCTTTTTTTTGTCCTTTTTAGAAATTTTTACTATAAATCATGATCCAATTGACATTTTCTAAAATAAAAACTACTCAGAAAATAAAATAAAAGAATCAAAGGTTGAAGAAATCAATAAAAATTAAGCTTTATCAATAAAGTTGATAACTTGATTTATCAAAGAAAGCAAACAAAAGCAAAAAAATAAAATAACTAAAGTTAAGTAAAATTAATATATCCATCAACTTTATCAAAAAAGGTGATAACTTGATTTATCAAATAAAAGCAGACAAAAAAAATACAAAATAAAGTAAAATAAATAAAATTTAAATATTAAATATATTTTTTTACTAATTTTTTTGAATTTTTGTTGTAATTTTTTTTGCCTAGCTTTTTTTTTTTGATAAATCAAGTTGTTAACTTTTTTTGATTAAAAAAAAAAAAGTTGATGGATATATTAATTTTACTTAATTTTAGTTATTTTTTTTTTTTGCTTTGGTTTGCTTTCTTTGATAAATCAAGTTATCAACTTTATTGATAAAGAGTATTTTATTTTTATTGATTTCTTCAACCTTTGATTCTTTCATTTTATTTTATGAGTAGTTTTTATTTTAGAAAATGTAAATTGGATCATGATTTATAGTAAAAAAGGGACAAAAAAGCTCCATAAAAGTGGATAAATTGATTTATTTTACTTTACTTAATAACGTGGTTTATCAAATAAAGCAAAGCAAAAAAAGTATATAAATAAAATAAAAAAAACATAATTAAAATCCTCAACTTTATTTATCAAATAAAGCTTGGCAAAGCAAAAAGCAAATAAAGCAAAGCTAAAAAAATAAAATAAAATACACTAAAGTAAAACAAATTTATCAGCTTTTATGGAGCTTTTTTTTTTGTCCCTTTATACTTTTTTTTTATTTGACATAAAATAGACGTTTTTTTTTCATATCTGAGCAGTTTTTATTAAAAAAATTAAATAAAAATTGGATCATGATTTATAGTAAAAAAAAATTTGTCCCTTTGTCCCTTTATTTTTACTATAAATCATGATCCAATTTTTATTTAATTTTTTTAATAAAAACTGCTCAGATATGAAAAAAAAACGTCTATTTTATTTGTCAAATTAAAAAAAAGTATATAAATAAAATTTAAAAAAACATAATTAAAATCCTCAACTTTATTTATCAAATAAAGCTTGGCAAAGCAAAAAGCAAATAAAGCAAAGATAAAAAATAAAATAAAATACACTAAAGTAAAACAAATTTATCAGCTTTTATGGAGCTTTTTTTGTCCCTTTTAGAAATATTTACTATAAATCTTGATCTAATTTTTATTTATTTTTTTTAATAAAAACTGCTCAAATATGAAAAAAAAACGTCTATTTTATTTATCAAATAAAAAAAAGTATATAAATAAAATTTAAAAAAACATAATTAAAATCCTTAACTTTATTTATCAAATAAAGCTTGGCAAAGCAAAAAGCAAATAAAGCAAAGCTAAAAAAAATAAAATAAAACACACTAAAGTAAAACAAATTTATCAGCTTTTATGGAGCTTTTTTTTTGTCCTTTTTAGAAATTTTTACTATAAATCATGATCCAATTTTTATTTAATTTTTTTTAATAAAAACTGCTCAGATATGAAAAAAAAACGTCTATTTTATTTATCAAATAAAGCAAAGCAAAGCAAAAACTTAAAAAAAAAAAAAAAAAAAGAAAAATAACTAAAAAAAGATCGCTCTGACCTTTTCCCGCTGCGCTCACATGATCCGCTGATCTCTGACCCGCTTCATGAGTCACTGCGTCTTCATTAAACGCTTCATCCCCTCTGGACACACGCATTGTGAAGGAAATTACACAGACGGGTCAGTCCGGGACGAGACCAATGCCGCCGGGTTTAGACAAGGCCTCTTTCATTGACTGGATCATCTAAAGCTTTACAAACACAATCAGACCCAATGAACCTTACCTGACAGAAAATATGAGACGGATGCATCTATATCATGTTAACACTGTCCTGATCGGCTGAGGTCAGCAGTAGGAATATTATAACAATTATTTTTTAAAGCACTTTTACCTAATGTCAGACAGAAATGAGCATGCACTTATTATTTTATGCATGCTAAAGCATTTTGTTTCCTCCTCACTATGTATTATGCATTGCTTTGCTTTATTTGATAAAGTTGTCCACTTTGATAAATGAAATTGATTAATGTTTTCATTATTTATTATTATTCATGATTATTATTTTTATATATTTTTTTTTAATAAAATGTAAACTGGTTCATGATTTGAGGTGAAAATTTCTAAAAGGGACAAAAAAGCTCCATAAAAGTTGATAATTTTTATTTAGTTTAGGAATATTATTGCAATTAATGATTACATGGACTGTGCATCACTGCGTATTATGCATTTGACCCCAGTTTGACTGTTTATTTAGACATTTATTTAAATGCATTTAATTTATTTTTAAGTACAATTAATTTATTTTTTAAATTAATATTTTTAAAATATTTTTAAATGCATGTAATTTCATATTTAATTTCTTGACGATTTTATTCATTTATACACACTATATTTAAATTTCATTATAATTCATCATGTAATCATCATGTTATTATTCTATTTAAACATAAAAATACAATTAAAAAATAAATACATTTTCTATATATATATATATATATATATATATATATATATAAGTATTTTTATTTACCCTTTTTGCTTTGCCAAGCTATATTTTTAAAATAAAGTTCATATTTAGTTATTTATTTTTATTTACTTTTGCTTTGCCAAGCTTTATTTGATAAAGTTGTCAACTTTGATAAATGAAGTTGATTCATTTTTTTAATTGCTCTGCTATATTTCATAAATAAAAGTTCAATAAAAGTTGTTCATTTTTATTTAGTTTACATTACTTTTTATTTTTTGCTTTGCTTTATTTGATAAATCAAGTTGTCAACTTTAATGATAAAGTCAATCAGTCTATTTTATTTTAATGTTTTTTGCTTTGCTTTGCTTTATCGAAAGGAATGCATCCTTACCTGACATAAAATATGAAACTGGTGTGTTTATATCAGTAGGAATATTATAACAATTATATGCTTTTTTTTAAAGCACTTTTACCTAATGTCAGACAGAAATGAGCCTGCACTTATTATTTTATGCATGCTAAAGCATTTTGTTTCCTCCTCACTATGTATTATGCATTGCTTTGCTTTGCTTTATTTGATAAAGTTGTCCACTTTGATAAATGAAATTGATTTTTTTTATTTGCTCTGCTGTATTTGATAAATAAAAGTAATTATTATTATTTATTTTTATATCTAAGCTGTTTTTTTTAATAAAATGTAAACTGGATCATGATTTGAGGTGAAAATTTCTAAAAGGGACAAAAAAGCTCCATAAAAGTTGATCATTTTTATTTAGTTTAGGAATATTATTACAATTAATGATTACATGGACTGATTAATTTATGCATGCTAAAGGATTTTGTTTCCTCCTCACTGAGTATTATGCATTTGACCCCAGTTTAAACCCAGATGTGCCTTATTTCTCAAAAGTCAACATCACACATGCATACTATCGGTTGTTTGTTTATTATTGTGGATATAACTTATTTTTTTATTTTTTTATTTGCATTTAAATGAATGAATGAATTAATGATTAAATTCCATTCACATTTATTTATTTGTATTTAAATGTGTTTATTTAGATGTTTATTTAAATGCATTTAATTTATTTTTAAGTGCATTTACATTTTTTTTTTAATTTAATGTTTTATTTTTAAATGCATGTAATTTCAAATTGAATTTCTTTGAATCCTTTTATTCATTTATACACACTATATTTATTTAAATTTTATTAAAATTTTATTATAATATCATTGTTATTATTCTATTTAAACACAGAAAAGTACAATTAAAAATGTAATAAAATTTCATCCTTTTTGGGGGGATATTTTGAATATTTAAAAAATTTGTATGTGTAAGTATTTTTATTTATTTACATTTTTTGCTTTGCCAAGCTTTATTTAATAAATAAAATAGATTTTTATTTTATTTGTTTATTTTATTAACTTTTTTTTTTTTGCTTTGCTTTATTTGATTAAAGATTTATTTTTTTTACTTTGCTCTGCTGTATTTGATAAATAAAAGTGATTATTATTTTTATATCTGAGCTGTTTTTTTTTAATAAAATGTAAACTGGATCATGATTTGAGGTGAAAATTTCTAAAAAGGACAAAAAAGCTCCATAAAAGTTGATAATTTTTATTTATTTTACATTAATATATTTGTTAATATATATTTTACTTTTTAATTATAAAAAATATATATTCAAATAATTATTAAAATTATTTTATTATGATCATTTAATCATCATGTTATCATTATACTTAAAAAAAATACAATTAAAATTTAAATAAAAAATTCTACTTTATATATTATTATTATTATTATTCAAAATGAGTATTTATGTTTTTATTTACTTTTTTTCCCATTTAATAATTTTGACTTTTCATCAATTTATATTTTTTATAGCGCAATAAACTCTTATGGAATATATATATATATTTTTTTTAAATTCATAAACTTACACAATATTTTATTATCATTATCATTTAATCATCGTGTTATCATTCTATTCAAACAAATAAAAATACATTTAAAAAGTAAATAATTTGATCTTTTTTTTGGGGGGGGGGGGTATTTTGTATATTTATTTATTTATTTATTTAGACTTTTCATCAATTCACAAACCCCAGTTTGGAAGCTGGAATATTTTTCATAGTGCTATAAACATTTGTATTTTTTTATTTTTTATTTTTTATTTAATTTATACACATATATACGCTATGAAATTTAAATAAAAAAATACATTTCTTTTTTTTTTGGGGGGGGGGGGGTATTTTGAATATTTTGAAATTATTCATTCATTTTATAATTTTGACTTTTTTTTTTTTTTTTTAATCAATTCACAAACCCCAGTTTGAGAAACTCAGCTGACGCAGAAGTTTTAAGTTCTGGAAGCTGGAATATTTTTCATAGTGCAATGAACTCTTTTATGGAAATGTTGATATCTTTTGCTTTAGTTTCTTTTTTGCATTATTATCATTTCTGGACATTAAAATGCCAAATGCAAGTATGATTTGTTATTACAATCTATTTATATTGCATTTAGTTTTTCTGGCAGTCCAGTTTACGTGTCAGGAGTGTTTTAACCACCTTCCCAATCAAACTACAAGACTGACAGCTCCATTTAGCAAAAGGCAAATTGAAGGCAAATTCCCATCATGCACTGTGAACCTCATTACCATGCATGAGTTTGGCTTTGATGGCTCTACAGGAAACATTATGATCAGGTTTTTCTGAATGTAGTTTGCATTAGAGACTCTGAGGCCTCCGATAATCTGAAACTGGTTTGCGTTCCACAAAAGAAATAGTCATATAGTGTGAGTAAATGATGACAAAATGATCAAACTATTGCCTTGATGTCCTTTTATAATGTTGTCATCCAACACAAATCAGATCTTTTGTCACATTTGCATGTAAAATGTATGGAAGCCCGTTTCCATTTTTAGCCAAAACAATGAAAAAAGGGCTCAGAATTATGACATAATTAGACATAGGAGATAAAAACATGAAAATGTGACATTAAAAAAATTAAAGTTTTATGCACTATTTTCTACTTATATCTCATTATTATGACATTTTATTAATTGACTTAGCTTGTCACAATTTGGATTTTTTTATATCATATTTAAGACTTATGTTGTAATTGGGACTTTTATCTCATAAATAAAGTGTTTCATAATTTTATCTCATAGTTATCTTTTTAATGATAAAATTATGACTTTGTGTCATAATTTCAATTTGTCTCATAATTATGACTTTTATTCTCAATTCTAACTTTTTATGTCATAATTGACAATGTATGTCACTATTTTGACTTTTTATCTCAATTATGACTTTTAATTATGATTTTTAATCTCATAATTGACTTTATTAATCATCTTAGTATGTCATAATATAATAATTTGACTTTTTATGACTTTATCATGTTTTAATCTAATAATTGTGATTTTTTTTGTGTTAAATTTATGATTTGGTGTCATAATTTCAATTTATCTCATAATTATGACTCATTATTTTGACTTGTGATTGGTTTAGACTTAGACTTAGTGAGTCATAATTTCAATTTTAAGTCATCATTTTGATTTATGGTGTAATTTTGGCTTTTTATGTCATAATTATGATGACTTTTATGCTAAAATTATAATGGTCATAATTTGAATTTAATTATGATTTTTTTTTTATCTCATAATTGACTTTTTATTAATCGATTATTTTATTTTATTTTATTTTATTTTATTTTATTTAGCTGGTCCAAAAAAATTATAAAATGGCTAAATCAATTAAATAATAATAATAATAATAATAATAATAGTAATAATAATAATAATAAACATATGTAAGAATAATTAATTTTAATATTTGCTAAAAATAATCATTAGAGTTAAGCAAATAAAACATAAATAAGAAAACATTAATACATTATATAAAAATAATTGTTATAATAATAATAATAATAAGAATAAGAATAATTTTAGTAATTAGTAATTATTAAAAGTAAATAATAAATAATTAAAACATTAAACATAAATATAATGATAATTACAAAATATTAATTAATTATCATGAAACAATAATAATAATAAAAATAATAATAAATATAAATGCAAGAATAATTAATTATAATAATTGCTAAAAATAATCATTAGAGTTAAGCAAATAAAAACATTAATAAGAAAACATTAATAAATAATATAAAAATAATTGTAATAATAATAATAATAATTTTATCATAGTAATTATGAAAAATATAAATAATAATTTAAACATTAAACAAGTATAATGATAATTACAAAATATGAATTCATTATCATAAAACAACAACAATAATAATAATAAAAATAATAATAATAATAATAATAATACATATAAATGTAAGAATAATTATAATATTTGCTAAAAATAATCATTAGTGTTAAGCAAATAAAAACAAGAAAACATTAATAAATAATATAAAAATAATTGTAATAATAATAATAATAATAATTTTAGCATAGTAATTATGAAAAATATATAAATAATTTAAACATTAAACAAATATAATAATTACAAAATAATAATTCATTATCATGAAACAATAATAATAATAATAAATATAAATGTAAGAATAATTAATTATAATAATTGCTAAAAATAATCATTAGCATTAAGCAAATAAAAACACAAATAAGAAAACATTAATAAATAATATAAAAGTAATTGTTATAATAATAGTAGTAATAATTTTAGCATAGTAATTACGAAAAATATATATAAAAAAAAACAATAAACATAATTATAATGATAATTACAAAATATTAATTCATTATCATGAAACAACAACAATAATAATAATAATAATATTAATAATAAATAAA
This sequence comes from Garra rufa, assembly GCF_049309525.1. Classification (NCBI taxonomy): domain Eukaryota; kingdom Metazoa; phylum Chordata; class Actinopteri; order Cypriniformes; family Cyprinidae; genus Garra; species Garra rufa. The sequence goes on from NC_133384.1 coordinate 38,630,483, forward strand.
CAAATGTAAGAATAATTAATTATAATAATTGCTAAAAATAATAATTAGCGTTTACCAAATAAAAACATAAATAAGAAAATATTAATAAATAATATAAAAATAATTGTAATAATAATAATAATAATAATAATAATAATAATAATAATAATAATAATTTCTTTTGGAACCTGTAATTATTTTTTCAGGATTCTTGATGAATAAATATAAATACTGATTATAAATTTTTCTGACTGGCCATAAAACAGTATTTTCCCTTTTTTTATTATTATTATTATTTTTTTTTATACTTACATTGGTTTCTAAGACTTTGAAGTCTGTTTAAGTTTAAGTTTGTGTTTTCTTCCCCTGTATATCTGTGTAAATCATCAGTTTTGTGCGTCACTCTCAGCATCATAAGTGAGCGTCCATGTCCAGACACATTGTAGTTTATAAATGAAATGTAATGCAGCATATGGTGGACATAAACTCCCAGAAGGATTCCTCAAGGACAAATGACAAATACAGTACAAAACCATATCACACAGCAGCAGAGGAATATAAGCAGCACACGCTCAGTGGAGTTTGACCTGTGACCTTTAGCCATCATATCAATGAGCAGGTGAATGCGTTTGCTGAAAATACAAACAGATTGATGTTTTATTCTGTGATATTGAAAGTGCAGATAATGAAAGCCGTTTTCTGGAGGTGTTGAGAGGTTAGATGTGTTTTGAGTCGTTCATTGAGGTGTTGTTGCTGTCGTTGCAGGTTTATGCGCCGCTGATGCTCAGATACACAGAGCTGGAGGCTCAACTTCTCAAAGATCATCAGAAAACACTCAATCTGCCGTGAGACCTCGAGAACATCTCATCTCTTCATGCAAACACAGATACTGCTGCTTTTATGATTGCATTATATATATATACAACACTTCTACAGATCTTTCCTTTTTTAAACAGTATTTTGAAAAACATTTTATAATTATGAAAATATTTTTACTAAATTAATTTGTAGGTGTCATCATTTTATTTAAGTTTTGTAGTAATGCATTAACTACAAATTAATCATTTAATTGAATGTTGCACTTTTTTTCCAATTCAATCATTTTGTTTAATTTCATAAGAACAGGATTTGAAGTTTGAGATGATTCCTTTGAATCAGTTTATAAATAGCGTCTTAAGTAATATTTAAGAATTATAAAATATGCTAGAATATTAAGATCATAAATTGCAATGAATATATTTTTATAATTTATTAAAACATCAAATACAAATTTAATATTGTACTTTACCTAACAAGATTTAAAGTTTGAGGTGATTCCTTTGAATAATTTTTAAATGGTGTCTTAAGTAATATTTAATAAAATAATAAAAATAATAAATTAAATTAAAAAAAAATTGCAATGAATATTTTTTGTAATGCTTTAAAACATCAAATACAAATTAAATATTTAATTAAATGTGTGATTTAAGAAAATAACAAATATCTCTTAACATAAATATTGTTAATAAATAATGCTTATTATTTTTAGTATTGGTTAACTATGAATAATTAATGCTTATCATAAAGTGTTACTAATTAATTAATTTGGTTGAATCTCGTGACAACAGGATTTGAAGTTTGAATTATTCCTTTGAGTCAGTTTTTAATGTCTTAAGTAATATTTTATAATATTTATAATATACTAGACTATTAAAAATATATTTTTAATCCATTAAAACATCAAATACAAATAAAAAAAAACATATTTTAGGCTTAATATCAAGAAATATGCATTGTGCACAAGTAGTACTCCAAATCAAGTTTAATTACAGTAAAAAAAATACAATAAATAATTATGTTAAGAAATGTATTATGTTAATAAATTAATCATTTTAAAAGCAATGTTTTAGAATGAATTCAAATATTATTTACTCTATTTCATAGTTCTATAATAAATGAAGGATGCTAAATTATTAAAATAATAATTTGGAAAAAGTTACTTTATTGTAATAACAAATACACATTAAATACAAATTAAATATTTAAGAATTAAAATAAATAGTCCTTATCTTAAATAATAATGCTTATTATTAATATATACATGAATTATTACCAATTCATGCTTAACGTACTTTAATTTTAGCGTACTAATTTTTAAAATGCATTAAATAGAAATGAAAACATGCATACATTTTATTAATTAATGCTTATTGTGAATTACCAGTTCATTTTGTTGGCATTTAAAATCTGCGTTTTATGTTCATCAACAGAGAAATGTGAATGCATGAAGAAGTTTTCATATGAATCCAAACAGTTAAATGCAACAAACCTATATTCTGTTTAGATGAACATGTGAATTGTGATCAGTTGCACATATTTGTGACAAAGAACCAGAATGTTTGTAATAATAAAGACCTGTTTACACGTGTTTGTGTGGATTTATCTGGGTGTGTGTGTGTGTGTGTGTGTGTGTGTACTAGTGATGTGAACAAACCTCCAGACCATCAGCCTCAGGTAAATGCTTGAAATTTGTTTTAATCAGGAAAGGTTTCTTCTGCTTCAGCAGATCAGATGTTGTAGTTCTGATGGACATTTGCTGAAACACATGTTGATTGATGTTCCTCTGTGTCTGCAGGATCTCGAATGTGAATGAGATGTTCTTCTGTGAGTCCAGGTGAGTTTCTCTGACGTCACTGATCTTCACCTTCATGAGTGCATTCAGTGGTCAAAGCTGCTGAAAGTCAACCTTCACATTGAAAACACTGAAATGAAGGCCTGACTTCAGCTCCAGCTCATGTTTAGAGTAGTGTTGGCTTCAGTGTTGGGGGTAACACATTACGAGCAACACAAGTTACGTAATAATATTACTTTTTCCAAGTAACTAGTAAAGTAACGCATTACTTTTTAATTGACAAGAAAATATCGGAGTTACTTTTTCAAATCAGTAACGCCAGTTACTCTGCCCTCATTTATTGATTAAAAGCTCTCCTGTCCCCATGTTGAGAGAAATTGTGGACAAAAATGTGAATATATGTGACCCTGGACCACAAAACCAGTCATAAGGTTAAATTTGACAAAACTGAGATTTATACATCATATGAAAGCTCAATAAATAAGCTTTCTATTGATGTATGGTTTGTTAGGATAGGACAATATTTGACTGAGATACATCTATTTGAAATCAGAAATCTGAGGATGCAAAAAAATCAAAAAGACTGAGAAAATCACCTTTAAAGTTGTCCAAATTAAGTTCTTAACAATGCATATTACCAATCAAAAATTACATTTTGATATGTTTACAGTAGGAATTTTACAAAAAATCTTCATGGAACATGAACTTTACTTAATTTCTTAATGATTTTTGGCATAAAAGAAAAATCTAAAATTTTGACCCATGCAATGTATTTTTGGCTATTGCTACAAATATACCCCAGCGACTTAAGACTGGTTTTGTGCTCCAGGGTCACAAATGTGAACATGCATTAATTCACCTCACTCACTAAAAAAACAGATACAGTGTTCTTCAAAATGAATAAAAACAATGAGATTCAATGCAAAACTGCAATAATTAAATATGTTAAATAATACAAATATCCTTTATGTATTTAATCCCATTTTATTAACCGATGTCTTTGCTGCCGACCTTCGATGATCCAATTCATCCATACTAATAAGCAAAAATTACTCTAAAATTTGTGTAATCTAACAGTCGTTTTCCCTTTTTTTTTTTTATTGCTGAAGAGTTGACTTTTTTCTTCTGTGGTCTACTGTACAGACGTCAATTTACTTTTCTCTAAGCCTGAGGCTTTTGCTGTGAAAAGACTTTTACATTTGACAAAAATACAACTTTTTATATTAAAAACAAACAAGCAAACAGTGCCCAGAAAAGTAACGCAAAAGTAACATAACGCATTACTTTCCATAAAAGGTAACTAAGTAACGTAATCAAAGAATCCTAAAAAATGTATCACAGGTTCCAAAACATATGAAGTAGCACAACTGTTTCCAACACTGATAAAACATCAGTATATGTGACCCTGGAGCACAAAACCAGTCTTAAGTCGCTGGGGTATATTTGTAGCAATAGCCAACAATACATTGCATGGGTCAAAATTATTGATTTTTCTTTTATGCCAAAAATCATTAGGAAATTAAGTAAAGATCATGTTCCATGAAGATTTTTTGTAAAATTCCTACTGCAAACATATCAAAATGTAAATTTTGATTAGTAATATGCATTGCTAAGAACTTAATTTGGACAACTTTAAAGGTGATTTTCTCAGTATTTTGATTTTTTTGCACCCTCAGATTCTAGATTTTCAAATAGATGCATCTCGGCCAAATATTGTCCTATCCTGACAAACCATACATCAATAGAAAGCTTATTTATGAGCTTTCATATGATGTATACATCTCAGTTTTGTAAAATTTAACCTTATGACTGGTTTTGTGGTCCAGGGTCACATATTAGAATGATTTCTGAGGGATCATGTGACGCTGAAGACTGCAGTAATGGTGCTGAAAATTCAGTTTTGCTTCACAGAAATAAATTATATTAGAAAACCACTATTTTAAATTGCATTAACATTTCACAGTATTACATTTTGTTTCTGTATTTTTAATCAAATAAACCGCATCAATGAGCACAAAAAGGATCCTTTCAAGGCATTAAAAATCATACTGATCCCAAACTCTTGAGCAGCAGTGTATATATTGTTGGGGTGTTCTAAACATAAAGTTTATCAGTAGTAGTTGAGGTTTCTGGCAGCTAGAAGAGCTAAAAACGTCTCAGACTGAAGGTTTTGATGAAAGTGTCTCTGATCGACTGCTTTGACACATTAGACGTTCACTTGTGATGAATGTGATCGCTGTGCCATTAATAATCAGTATCCATGGCAACAAAGATTCTAAAAATATAACAGTGATCAATCACTGCCAACGTTACTTCAGGGAAGAAACTTCCATTACATCAAAAATAATGATCTGATCTGTAATCTGTCAAATAATATCTAGTCCAGTTGATTCTGGACTGTTTAAGATTTTTTTACACTTTCTGAGGTCTCAATCTACAGTACAGAGCTGAGGTTACATATAAACACAGTTGGTTATGTCTAAAGTGAAAGTAAACCATTTAAAGTGCCTGTATATTAGATGCATGCAGCTCTTAAAGCGACAGAACTAAACATGTCATTAAAGGGACAGTTCACCCAAAAATGTACTCGCAAAATCTTTTTTTTTTTTTTCTTGTGCTAAACACAAAAAGAGATATTTTGAAGAATGTGGATAACAGTAGCTGGTCCCAACTTACTTTAATAGTGGGGGAAAATAAATAAAATACAATCGACCAGCAACTGTTTGGTGACCCACTTTCTTCAAAATAAGTTTATGTCCAACGTGTTTTATGTTTAAAAGATTGAGAGTAAATGATCACAGATTTGTCATTTTTGGGTGATGGTAGGATAATAAAACAAAACAAAAGAAAATCACTCACTGCTCTTGACTGAAGAACTTTAATACAGTAGCTTTAATAAGAGTTGATGTATAATTTGTGACCCTGGACCACAAAACCAGTCATAAGGTTAAATTTGACAAAACTGAGATTTACATGTCATATGAAAGCTCAATAAATAAGCTTTCTATTGATGTATGGTTTGTTAGGACAATATTTGACTGAGATACAACTATTTGAAATCAGAAATCTGAGGATGCAAAAAAATCAAAAAGACTGAGAAAATCACCTTTAAAGTTGTCCAAATTAGGTTCTTAACAATGCATATTACAAATCAAAAATTACATTTTGATATGTTTACAGTTGGAATTTTACAAAAAATCTTCATGGAGCATGAACTTTACTTAATTTCTTAATGATTTTTGGCATAAAAGAAAAATCTAAAATTTTGACCCATGCAATGTATTTTTGGCTATTGCTACAAATATACCCCAGCGACTTAAGACTGGTTTTGTGCTCCAGGGTCACATTTATGTATATAGTGTAAATAGTGATTTATTTTTGTTTAATTCAATTTCTACTGACACCTGAAAATTAAAGCACTGTTTTATTGGTATATTAAGTGTATTTGTTCTTATTTTTTAATAACAAAGATTTCAAAAAAATTAAGAGTTTTTTTTTTTTTTTTTTATCTTCACCCATTTTCCTAAACTTAGCTTCTAATTTAAACAAACTGAATCTTTTCCGTCTGAAGCTGCTGGGATTTTCATGTTCTCCGGCATATATTCATGTAAAACAACACAAGCTTTAGCCGCACAAACACAGACGCTGAACTTCAAAGATGGAAAACAATAGTGACAAACTCATCCGTCTGAACATCTCAGATCAAACGCTTCCAAACACACTCAGACTGAATGCTCTGCTGCGGTTGGACTCTGGAAAAAACCATCCTGTATCGTCAGAGCAGTGCTATAATATTACAGGTTTTGAGGGGTTTTATTATCATTTAAAAATTTCATTGCGAGTCATTTCATTGTGTTTTTGTCATTTTTATACGTAGATATACATATGCACTGCTGCTCAAAAGTTTGGGATCTGTACGATTTTTAATGCTTAAAGGACTTTTCTGCTCATCAAGGCTGCATTTATTTGATTAAAGATATTGCTAAATGTTAATGCAATTCAAAATAGTGGTTTTCTATTTTAATATTCTTTAAAAGATAATTTATTTCTGTAGTGAAAGCTGAATTTTTAGTATTCAGTGTCACATGATCCTTCTGAAATCATTCTAATATACTGACTTATTTTGTAACCTATGGTATATTTTTAATGATTCTTCGATAAATAGTTAAAAAGAACAGCATTTATTTCAAATAGAAAACTTTTGTAACAAACACCTTGTTCAAAGTTTGGGATCAGTTTTTTTTTTCTTTCTCTCTTTGAAAGAAATCAATACTTTTATTCAGCAAGGATGTGTTACGTTGTTAAAAAGTGATAGTAAAGACTTATATTGTTAGAAAAGATTTCGAATTTGCATAAATGCTGTTCTTTTTTTAAATTTTTATTCATTAAAATAAGTATCAGAGGATCATCAAAAAAAAAAAAGCTGCACAACTGTTTTTGGTGTGAAAAGGCTTTTACATTTGACCAAAAAAAGAACTTTTTATATTAAAAACAAGCAAGCAAGCCCTGCTCAGATTTAAAAAGTAACGCAGAAGTAACGTAACGCATTACTTTCCATAAAAAGTAACTAAGTAATGCAATCAAAGAATCCTAAAAAATGTATCACAGGTTCCAAAAAATAAAGTCATAAATCCGTATATTAGAATGATTTCTGAAGGAATATGTGACTATGAAGACTGGAGTAATGATGCTGAAAATTCAACTGTGCATCACAGAAATAAATTATATTTTAAAGTATATTAAAATAAAAAACTTATTTTGAATTGCAATAATATTTCATAATATTACTTCTTTTTTGTATATTTGATCAAAGAAATTGAACTTTGAACTTTAAGTAGCATTGTATGTTGTCTGTGTTGCATGTTACCACAGGATTAAAAATGTGAAAAACGGTATTTGCAACTTTTTGTATCTCACAATTTACACTTTTTTTTTCTTGCAATCCTGAGAACAGTCAAAACTGTGAGATGTAAACATGCAATTGTGAGAAAAAAAGTCAGAATTGTGTGAGAAAAAGTTGCAACTACCTTTTTTTTAATGCATTTTATTCTGGAAAAAAAATAAGATGTAAACTTTGAGATCAGAGAAAAAAAGTCGCAGTAATCTTTTTATTTATTTATTTTTATCTCAAGGCAGAAATGGGATTCCATAAGTATTCATTTAATATATACATTTTTTTTACATGTTTACTTTTTAAATTTTTTTTTTTTTTTTTGGTATTTATATTTTTTAGTAAGCTGGAATAAGCTAAATTTAGTTTAATTGATGAAATTTTGCTAGCACTTTAAGTGAGGCCTTTACATATGCATTATACAAGTATTTTTAAGGCATTGATTATGACTTTTAATGCACCTTATGATGCATGTTTTTTTTTTCCTTATGCATGTATGAGCTCATGAATAATAACAACTTATAATACATTAAATCATTTATTGTATTGTATTCACCTTTAGAAAGTACATTGCATTAAGTAACATTTCATGCAAAGAAATATTTTAATGCATTTTAACTTTAGTTACAAATATTTTATTTAAACTAATAGATTAGTGCATTGCACTAAACTGAGTTTCTGAGATGTGCAGGAGGCGGCAGTGACCCAGCAAATGTTTTTTCTGCAGTTCTGCTGATCATTAGTTTAATTATGTGTTTATTTGTGCTGATAAATTTGTGGATGGTCAGACCTGACATGAGTGGAGGCACACAGATGGTCAGTTCAACGGGGGTCAATCCGTTTCAACTATAGGACCACAGAGACCTGCTGAAGTTTTCAGCGTTTAGAGCCAGATTAATGCTGCTGCTCTTAGTTGAACTCATCTGCATCAACAAAACATCTAAAGCATTTCTCCATTGCCAGTGAGCAAGTGATGGAAATGACAGACTTGTCCAAATAATGAAGAAACAAACTCATCCTAATCTTGGATGGTCTGAGGGTGAGTGATTTATTTCTCTTTCGCTCTCATGGAGCTTCTCCGTTATGTGTGTGATTCTGTGGACAAACACTGTGATTTGGTTTGAGAATCCTGACACTGAATGAAAAGCTCTGATTGAGTTTATTGATGTTGTTCTCTGTGTCCGAGTCGATCTGCACATAAAGAGCCTCACGCTGAGCGGCTCTCGCTTTAATGTCTGAGAGCGTGACTTTAATGAAGATCTCAAGTTTAATGATTTCAGACTCAAGATGCCAGTTTTCACTGGAAGATTTTTTTTTCTTGTTTTAAGCAAATATTCAGCTAATTTAGATTTGCCTTAGACTTGCCTTCTGTCATTTACCAATCATTTGATTTGAATCATTCAATTTGAATCATTCAATTTGCGAAATGATTCATGAACCTGTTCTGATATGAATCTTTTCACAAAATGAATGATTCAAATCAAATGATTCACGATGCATGATTTTGAAGTCCCGATCCAAATAAAATTGTTTACGATCCGGCGCTCCGAGTCCAGTTTTGAAATGATGGTTTGTGAATCATTATTCAGACGTTATCTGGACTTCGGTGCGGGTTCACAAATCATTTGATTCAATTCGGGACTTCTGTGGAGATTTGTGAATCATTTGATTCTCTTCGGGCCTTCGGTGGGAATTCACAAATCATTTGATTCAATTCGGGACTTCTGTGGATATTTGTGAATCATTTGATTCTCTTCGGGCCTTCGGTGGGAATTCACAAATCATTTGATTCAGTTCGGACTTCGGTGGAGATTCGCGAATCATGTGATTCAGTTCGGGACTTCGGTGGGGATTCGCAAATCATTTGATTCAGTTCGGGACTTCGGTGGGGATTCGCAAATCATTTGATTCAGTTCGGACTTCGGTGAAGATTCGCAAATCATTTGATTCAGCTTGGGACTTCGGTGGGGATTCACAAATCATTTGATTCAATTCGGGACTTCTGTGGATATTTGCGAATCATTTGATTCTGTTCGGGCCTTCGGTGGGAATTCACAAATCATTTGATTCAGTTCGGACTTCGGTGGATATTTGCGAATCATTTGATTCTGTTCGGGCCTTCGGTGGGAATTCACAAATCATTTGATTCAGTTCGGACTTCGGTGGGGATTCGCAAATCATTTGATTCAGTTCGGGACTTCGGTGGGGATTCACAAATCATTTGATTCAGTTCGGACTTCGGTGGGGATTCGCAAATCATTTGATTCAGCTTGGGACTTCGGTGGGGATTCACAAATCATTTGATTCAGTTCGGGACTTCTGTGGATATTTGCGAATCATTTGATTCTGTTCGGGCCTTCGGTGGGAATTCACAAATCATTTGATTCAGTTCGGACTTCGGTGGGGATTCGCAAATCATTTGATTCAGTTCGGGACTTCGGTGGGGATTCGCAAATCATTTGATTCAGTTCGGACTTCGGTGAAGATTCGCAAATCATTTGATTCAGCTTGGGACTTCGGTGGGGATTCACAAATCATTTGATTCAGTTCGGACTTCGGTGGAGATTTGTGAATCATTTGATTCTCTTCGGGCCTTCGGTGGGAATTCACAAATCATTTGATTCAGTTCGGACTTCGGTGGGGATTCGCAAATCATTTGATTCTCTTCGGGCCTTCGGTGGGAATTCACAAATCATTTGATTCAGTTCGGACTTCGGTGGAGATTTGTGAATCATTTGATTCTGTTCGGGCCTTCGGTGGGAATTCACAAATCATTTGATTCAGTTCGGACTTCGGTGGAGATTTGTGAATCATTTGATTCTCTTCGGGCCTTCGGTGGGAATTCACAAATCATTTGATTCAGTTCGGACTTCGGTGGGGATTCGCAAATCATTTGATTCAGTTCGGGACTTCGGTGGGGATTCGCAAATCATTTGATTCAGTTCGGACTTCGGTGAAGATTCGCAAATCATTTGATTCAGCTTGGGACTTCGGTGGGGATTCACAAATCATTTGATTCAATTCGGGACTTCTGTGGATATTTGCGAATCATTTGATTCTGTTCGGGCCTTCGGTGGGAATTCACAAATCATTTGATTCAGTTCGGACTTCGGTGGAGATTTGTGAATCATTTGATTCTCTTCGGGCCTTCGGTGGGAATTCACAAATCATTTGATTCAGTTCGGACTTCAGTGGAGATTTGTGAATCATTTGATTCTCTTCGGGCCTTCGGTGGGAATTCACAAATCATTTGATTCAGTTCGGACTTCAGTGGAGATTTGTGAATCATTTGATTCTCTTCGGGCCTTCGGTGGGAATTCACAAATCATTTGATTCAATTCGGGACTTCTGTGGATATTTGTGAATCATTTGATTCTCTTCGGGCCTTCGGTGGGAATTCACAAATCATTTGATTCAGTTCGGACTTCGGTGGAGATTCGCAAATCATTTGATTCAGTTCGGGACTTCGGTGGGGATTCGCAAATCATTTGATTCAGTTCGGACTTCGGTGAAGATTCGCAAATCATTTGATTCAGCTTGGGACTTCGGTGGGGATTCACAAATCATTTGATTTAGCTCGGGACTTCTGTGGATATTTGCGAATCATTTGATTCTGTTCGGGCCTTCGGTGGGAATTCACAAATCATTTGATTCTGTTCGGACTTCGGTGGAGATTTGTGAATCATTTGATTCTCTTCGGGCCTTCGGTGGGAATTCACAAATCATTTGATTCAGTTCGGACTTCAGTGGAGATTCGCGAATCATGTGATTCAGTTCGGGACTTCGGTGGGGATTTGCAAATCATTTGCTTCAATTCGGGACTTCTGTGGATATTTGCGAATCATTTGATTCTGTTCGGACTTCGGTGGAGATTCACGAATCATTTGATTCAGTTCGGACTTCGGTGGAGATTTACAAATCATTTCATTCAGTTCGGGACTTCGGTGGAGATTCGCAAATCATTTGATTCAGTTCGGGACTTCGGTGGAGATTCACAAATCATTTGATTCAGCTCGGGACTTCGGTGGAGATTCGCGAATCATTTGATTCAGTTCGGACTTCGGTGGAGATTCGCGAATCATTTGATTCAGTTCGGACTTCGGTGGAGATTTACGAATCATTTGATTCAGTTCGGGACTTCAGTGGGGATTCGTGAATCATTTGATTCAGTTCGGGACTTCAGTGGGGATTCGTGAATCATTTGATTCATTTCGGGATTTCGGTGGGGATTGTTTTTAAGCTTAATCCCTTTTTCGTCCCATATTCATTATATATATATATATATATATATATATGTATATGTATATGTGTGTGTGTGTGTGTATATATGTGTATATATGTGTATGTGTGTATATATGTGTATATATGTGACCCTGGAGCACAAAACTCTTAAGTCGCTGGGGTACATTATAGATTTTTCTTTTATGCCAAAAATCATTAGGAAATTAAGTAAAGATCATGTTCCATGAAGATTTTTTGTAAAATTCCTACTATAAATATATCAAAATGTAATTTTTGATTAGTAATATGCATTGTTAAGAACTTAATTTGGACAACTTTAAAGGTGATTTTCTCAGTATTTTGATTTTTTTGCACCCTCAGATTCCAGATTTTCAAATAGATGTATTTCGGCCAAATATTGTCCTATCCTAACAAACCATACTTCAATAGAAAGCTTATTTATTGAGCTTTCATATGTTGTTTACATCTCAGTTTTGTAAATTTTAACCTTATCACTGGTTTTGTGGTCCAGGGTCACATATATGTATATATATATATATATATAACTTTTTTTTTACTGGTGTTTAAGCTTGTTTTTCTTATTTTATCTTGAAGGCCCTTAATAGTGTGCTCTATTTAAAAAGCACTAATCAAGAGATTATTTAACAATATTCACTCTCTTTCTCTGACTGTTTCAATATAATGCTCTATTTTTGCCTACTGTGTCTTTAAGTCTAGTTTATAAACATACAGTAACAGTACAATCTTTCAGCCTCATTTGACTCTTATCATTTGTTCTTCTGCGTTTTAGGAATAGCAGTATCTGTCCTGCGTCCTCTTCATTACCTCATCATAGGGCTGGACGATATGGCAAAAATTTATATCAGGATATATTTCTTAATTTCGGTCGATACGATGTAATTCCGATATCGATATGGACAATATTAAAGCCTCAGGAAAAAACTGCAGAGGACACACACAATGGATGTCTGTACCTACAAATGTCTGCAAACTGAATTTGCAAAGTCTATAATACCTCCAGGCTCCTCCTATTAAAATTATATATATATATATATATGTATGAGAGTTTGAAACACCTACTGTGCAAACTTTGTTCCTACCACATACCAAGCTAATAACATTGTCAGCATTAAAAGAGTATAACTGCTGCTTTTTGCAGTGCAAAGTTTGTAATGAAAATAAAAATACATTTTCAGTCAGTTATTTTCCCTACGGGTTGCTGCATTTCTTACAGATTTCTACACATTCGAAATCGGATACCATTACATTTGTTTTAATGCATTACTGACAGAGCGATTGCGTGTGAATAAGTGTTGTACCTGTTTAAATAATGCTTTCACCTGAAAATATTCAATATCTAGAAGTAACAAACTAATTCCTTGAGAACTATAATTTACCGCTCATCCATCATCATAGCCTTCACATTATTTCTGATTTGAGTGATCCATCTCTATCAAGCCATATATTGCGATATATATTGATATTGAATTATTGTCCAGCCCTAGCTCATCATGACTGAACAGAGGAGTTTCTGATCATCCAACACACACATGGTATGTTAAGACGAGAGTGTTTCCTCTCACCGCAGGAAGTGCTCTATATTCTCTGCCAGCGGCTCATTAGTGAGATATATTTCTTGCGTATCCGTCGAGGTGCTGCTGCAAAATCTGCCGCTTTATTGTGTGAAGTTACATCATCTCAGTCGATCCTCAGCTCGCCTGCGCTTCCCCCGTGGACATACAGTCAGGTTCATTTTGTGAGATTAATATGCATCTAAATTAAATTGCACATATGCTTCTGCTGCTAATTTATGAGCATTGCTCTCAAATCACATCAGATCTAGTTTTGGAACAATGCAAGAGTAAACAAGCATTTTATGTTGAATTATTACTGAAATGCATGTGCAATGCAGGGCAATTTCAAGGGCAAATTGTTTAATAATTTGTTTCCTGAGCCTCCTTCAGGAACATTTAAAGAGTTTCTAAGGGTCTCCCAGCTGAAGTGAATCCAGTCGAAATGTAATTCTCTGCCGATTCTGAAACTTGAAAGAAAGAGTAAGTGAAGCAAATGAACTGCGTGTTTTTCTCATACAAACAGTTCTGAAATGAAGGGTTTTAGCGCGTGTTTCTAAAGCGAGAGTATTTCTCTGCTGCATTATTCTTCAATCTGACACTGACAGCACAATGTGCGCCGTCAGCGCACTGCTGACAGTGATTTATCCAGAATGGCATGCTGCCCCATCTCCAGCACGCCTGACATGCTAATGCATCCCAATAAAATCAAACCTGACACTTTAATTGATCTGGGAATGTATAATTGGGAAATCCAAGGATGTGCATTCACTTCTGCAACACTTACAGAACCAGAAGCCGCTGCTGCTTTATAAAGGATGAGATGATGATTTAAGAATGTGTTTCTTGAAGAAGCAATTGCATATTTGCAGAAAAGTTAATTTTATCTCCTTTTCTCTCTTTTCCTTGTTTGAATTGCATGAAAAAAGTGTAGTCAGAAAATGCGTTGAACATTACGTAGGGTTCGTACAGACACTGTAAAATGAAATTACAGGACTTTCAGTGACTTTACAAACAGTACTCCTTTGATTTTCAAGGACTAATGCTAATAAAATAGCAAAAATAAAGTGAAGCATTTCACATGCATGAACAAATCTGAGTCTAAACCTCTCTTTTCTTTATTCAGAGATGTAGAGACAAGTATTATGGAAACTATCTAAACTTTTGTTAATCCTAAAAACAAATAAGGTGTTAATGTATTACTTTTTTGTTTAGTTTTGTTTAGTTTTTTTGTAAACCTGGCAACACATCCCTTACTCCAAAAATAAATAAATAAATAAATATCAAATCAAATAATTTGCGATCCCCGCTTCGAAGTCCCCATCTGAATTGAATGATTCGCAAACCTGCTCTGAAGTCACGATCTGAATCAAATGATTTACGAAGCTGCTCCAAAGTCCTGTTCTGGATCAAATGATTTGTGAACCTGCTCTGAAACTCTGATCTTAATCAAAAGACTTGTGAACCTGCTCTAAAGCCTCAATCTGAATCAAATGATTTACTAACCCACTCCGAAACCATAACTCAAATCATTTGTGAACCCACTCTGAAGTCTTGTTCTGGATCAAATGATTTGTGAACCTTCTCTGAAACCCTGATCTGAATCAAATGATTCACAAACCTGCTTCAAAGTCCTGATCTGAATCAAATGATTCACAAACCTGCTTTAAAGTCCTGATCTGAATCAAATGATTCACAAACCTGCTTTAAAGTCCTGATCTGAATCAAATGATTCACAAACCTGCTTCAAAGTCCTGATCTGAATCAAATGATTCACAAACCTGCTTCAAAGTCCTGATCTGAATCAAATGATTCACAAACCTGCTTTAAAGTCCTGATCTGAATCAAATGATTCACAAACCTGCTTTAAAGTCCTGATCTGAATCAAATGATTCACAAACCTGCTTTAAAGTCCTGATCTGAATCAAATGATTCACAAACCTGCTTCAAAGTCCTGATCTGAATCAAATGATTCACAAACCTGCTTTAAAGTCCTGATCTGAATCAAATGATTCACAAACCTGCTTTAAAGTCCTGATCTGAATCAAATGATTCACAAACCTGCTTCAAAGTCCTGATCTGAATCAAATGATTCACAAACCTGCTTCAAAGTCCTGATCTGAATCAAATGATTCACAAACCTGCTTTAAAGTCCTGATCTGAATCAAATGATTCACAAACCTGCTTTAAAGTCCTGATCTGAATCAAATGATTCACAAACCTGCTTTAAAGTCCTGATCTGAATCAAATGATTTGTAAACCTGCTCTGAAACTCTGATCTTAATCAAAAGACTTGTGAACCTGCTCTAAAGCCTCAATCTGAATCAAATGATTTACTAACCCACTCCGAAACCATAACTCAAATCATTTGTGAACCCACTCTGAAGTCTTGTTCTGGATCAAATGATTTGTGAACCTTCTCTGAAACCCTGATCTGAATCAAATGATTCACAAACCTGCTTCAAAGTCCTGATCTGAATCAAATGATTCACAAACCTGCTTCAAAGTCCTGATCTGAATCAAATGATTCACAAACCTGCTTTAAAGTCCTGATCTGAATCAAATGATTCACAAACCTGCTTCAGAGTCCTGATCTGAATCAAATGATTCACAAACCTGCTTCAAAGTCCTGATCTGAATCAAATGATTCACAAACCTGCTTCAAAGTCCTGATCTGAATCAAATGATTCACAAACCTGCTTTAAAGTCCTGATCTGAATCAAATGATTCACAAACCTGCTTTAAAGTCCTGATCTGAATCAAATGATTCACAAACCTGCTTCAAAGTCCTGATCTGAATCAAATGATTCACAAACCTGCTTCAAAGTCCTGATCTGAATCAAATGATTCACAAACCTCCTTCAAAGTCCTGATCTGAATCAAATGATTCACAAACCTGCTTTAAAGTCCTGATCTGAATCAAATGATTCACAAACCTGCTTCAAAGTCCTGATCTGAATCAAATGATTCACAAACCTGCTTTAAAGTCCTGATCTGAATCAAATGATTCACAAACCTGCTTTAAAGTCCTGATCTGAATCAAATGATTCACAAACCTGCTTTAAAGTCCTGATCTGAATCAAATGATTCACAAACCTGCTTTAAAGTCCTGATCTGAATCAAATGATTTGTAAACCTGCTCTGAAACTCTGATCTTAATCAAAAGACTTGTGAACCTGCTCTAAAGCCTCAATCTGAATCAAATGATTTACTAACCCACTCCGAAACCATAACTCAAATCATTTGTGAACCCACTCTGAAGTCTTGTTCTGGATCAAATGATTTGTGAACCTTCTCTGAAACCCTGATCTGAATCAAATGATTCACAAACCTGCTTCAAAGTCCTGATCTGAATCAAATGATTCACAAACCTGCTTTAAAGTCCTGATCTGAATCAAATGATTCACAAACCTGCTTTAAAGTCCTGATCTGAATCAAATGATTCACAAACCTGCTTCAAAGTCCTGATCTGAATCAAATGATTCACAAACCTCCTTCAAAGTCCTGATCTGAATCAAATGATTCACAAACCTCCTTCAAAGTCCTGATCTGAATCAAATGATTCACAAACCTGCTTTAAAGTCCTGATCTGAATCAAATGATTCACAAACCTGCTTTAAAGTCCTGATCTGAATCAAATGATTCACAAACCTGCTTCAAAGTCCTGATCTGAATCAAATGATTCACAAACCTGCTTTAAAGTCCTGATCTTAATCAAATGATTCACAAACCTGCTTTAAAGTCCTGATCTGAATCAAATGATTCACAAACCTGCTTCTAAGTCCTGATCTGAATCAAATGATTCACAAACCTGCTTTAAAGTCCTGATCTGAATCAAATGATTCACAAACCTGCTTCAAAGTCCTGATCTGAATCAAATGATTCACAAACCTGCTTTAAAGTCCTGATCTGAATCAAATGATTCACAAACCTGCTTCAAAGTCCTGATCTGAATCAAATGATTCACAAACCTGCTTCAAAGTCCTGATCTGAATCAAATGATTTGCGAACCTGCTCTGAAGTGCCAATCTGAAACTAAAAAATTTACGAACCCGCTCCGAAACCCTGAAACAAATCATTCGTGAACCCACTCCGAAGTCCTAAATTCGATCAATTGATTTGCGATCCATACTTCGAAGTTCCAATCTGAATCAAATGATTCGGGAACCCACTCTGAAACCCTAAATCAAATCAAAACCCACTCCAAAGTCCTGATCTGGATCAAATGATTTGCGAACCTGCTCTGAAACCCCGATCTGAATCAAATGAGTCACAAATCCACTTCGAAGTTCCGATCTGGATCAAATGATTTGTGAACCCGCTCTGAAGTCCCGATCTGAATCAAATGATTCACAACCCAGCTTCGAAGTCCCGATCTGAATCAAATGATTTACAAACCCGCTCTGAAACCCTAAATCGAATAAGAACCCACTCCAAAATCCTCATCTGGATCAAATGATTTGTGAACCTGCTCTGAAGTCCCGATCTGAATCAAATGATTCACAACCCAGCTTCGAAGTCCCGATCTGAATCAAATGATTTACAAACCCGCTCTGAAACCCTAAATCGAATAAGAACCCACTCCAAAATCCTCATCTGAATCAAATGATTTACAAACCCGCTCTGAAACCCTAAAT
>NC_133384.1:38648913-38739529 GCF_049309525.1 Garra rufa
CACAATCCAATGGAGATTTAGATCAGTATTAATATATGAAAGCGGTGCGTAGGCAATACAACTATAAAATTCATAACTTCCATGTTTTGAGAGTATTTTATGCATAGTATGCATGATATCATTGCATGATTTTTTACAATGCATGACTGTCTGCTGTTCAAACCGATTCTTCTGAATCTGCTTGTGTCATACATTAGGTGAAGTATTAACTATTAATGCTGGACATTA
This sequence comes from Garra rufa, assembly GCF_049309525.1. Classification (NCBI taxonomy): domain Eukaryota; kingdom Metazoa; phylum Chordata; class Actinopteri; order Cypriniformes; family Cyprinidae; genus Garra; species Garra rufa. The sequence continues at coordinate 38,649,142 of NC_133384.1, forward strand.
GACTCTCAGCAAACAGTGCAAGCGGCATTAGGACACGAGAGAAGAATTGCTGTTTAACTGAAAAGCTTCTGATGTTGTCACCTTTAAAAGATGGTGTAAATGTTTCTGTGGGTCCAGATGATTCAGGGTTTGTCTCGCGCCCTTTCTCCAGTAGACACTCCCATGTTGCTAAAACGAAAAGGAAATAAATGTTAAAATAAATATTAATTAATTAAATACTGTATATAATGTACATTGTAATGGGTTGTAATTGACAATACAAATATATTTACATTGAAAATATATGTGGTAAGTAAACTTAAATGTTTTAGAAAAGCATTTTAATAAATATCTATAATAAAAAAATATTTTTAATATTTTGAGATATTAACAAAATAAATAAATGAAGCAATTTAAAGTAAACTTAAATGCTATTAATAAATGTATTTTTATAAATATCTACAATAAAATAAATTTTTTACTATTTTGAGATATTTAAAATAATATTAATAATAATAATAAAATTAAAATTAAATGATAGAATAATAAAGAAGTAAACGTAAATGTTTTTTATACATTTATTTTAATAAATATATATAATAAAATATATTTTGGCCATTTTATGATATTTTGAGACATAAAAAAACTGAAAAAAAATTATACAATTTAAAGAAGTAAACCTATATATATATATATATATAGCCATTTTTATATTTTGATATATAAAAAATACCTGAAAATAAATGAAGCAATTTAAAACTATAAATTTTTATAAGTGTATTTTAATATAGATCTATAATAACAAAATACATTTTTCCATTTTTTTTTATATTTTGAAATATTAAAAAATAATAATAAATGTATTTAAATAAATATCTACAATAAAATATATTTTTTAATATTTTGAGATATTTATAATAATAATAATAATAATATAATTAAAATTAAATGACAGAATAATAAAGAAGTAAATGTAAATGTTTTTTATACATTTATTTTAATAAATATATATAATAAAATATATTTTGGCCATTTTATGATATTTTGAGACATAAAAAAAAATGAAAAAAAAATTATACAATTTAAAGAAGTAAACCAATTATATATATATATATATATATAGATAGGACTAAACATATATATAGGACTAATATATAGGACTTTACTTAAAGAAGTAAACCAATTTATATATATATATATATATATATATATATATATATATATATATATATATAGCCATTTTTATATTTTGAGATATAAAAAATACCTGAAAATAAATGAAGCTATTTAAAACTATAAATTTTTATAAGTGTATTTTAATATAGATCTATAATAACAAAATATATTTTGCCATTTTTTTAAATATTTTGAAATATTAAAAAATAATAATAAATGTATTTTAATAAATATCTATAATAACAAAATGGCCATTTTTTTTTTACGTTTTTCTTTTTATATATTAAAAAAAATACTTGACAATAAATGAAGCAATTTAAAGAAGTAAATTTTAATTTACAATTTATTTATTTCGGGCAGTCAAACAGTATAATATAGTAAATGGTATATCTTTAAACATAATAATACATAAAGGCTAAAAATCACCTGTCCACTGCCTGAGATGGCTTTGACCTGAGAGAAATCAAAGCCAGCGTTTCTCATTTTCTCCAGGAGAACATCCAGCGCCTGCAGTCAGACAGTTAGAGCTCACATTATTAAACCCAATTAATAGCAAAAAGATTGCTTAATTAATAATGATATGAATAATGCATATTTTATAATCACCAAATCAAAACACATAAGGAATCATTCCACATTAGAAACTGTTCACCACCTCTTACACATATCTTTTTTCTAGGTGTCTTGCTTTTCAGATATAGTGAATTATGAGAATTGATCAGATGAATGCCGCTTTACCTTCACCCACATGAGCGCTGGAGACGTGACCGTCAGTTTGTCATCGTGGATATGAACTCCTCCTTGAGTCCTGCCGAAAAACACAACAAGAGAAAAAGGATTCCCACTGTCATATGAAATAAGAATATTGGAGAAATTGAATTGTATTAAAATTGTGAATCTTATCTTAAAACTATATTTACAAAGTCAACCAGTGAATCAATGGTCACAAGCGGGAAAAACTACTCTTTGATCTTTATATACTTTGTATAAACATGCTCTAAACGTTTTTGGCCTTTGGACATCATCATTGTTTAATTGTCAAAAAGTACAATTTCTTTACTTTTGACAATTTCGCTGTGTTCTATAATTGTTGTCTTAAGTACAAAATGGTTAATAATCTTGCACCTTCACCCTGTACTGAAAATATAAGACAAACTAGAGGTGCTTGTGCCGCGAAGTCACAGATTTTGGTCATTCAGCTTTTTCTGTAAGAGCTGTTAATCATCGGAATAGTTTAACAATTAATATTAGCACAGTTTAAGTTGCAATTGAAAATATGGTTAAAGATGAGTCAGGTGTATGACCATTGAATATTTCTGTATCTTTGAAAGGCTATTTAACTTTGGTGAGCTGAAAAGGTTCAAACATGTTTGAAGGATGGAGCTTTGTAGTATTTATAGGGAATTTAGATTGTAGTTTGCATGGGGGATTTTATTTTTTAATCTTGCGACGACAATTTTATTGAACATGGTATTATATTGATGTTTTTGCTTTTTAGTTTGACCGCAGATGAAATTTAGCTCATGTCCCTGCCAAATAATGAATTAAAAATAAATTTTAAAAACCCAACCAGGGTCTAGGAACCCCATACAAAATAACAAATATATCAAAATACACTTTATTTATACAAATATAATTTAATATCTGTTTTAGTAAAATATATGTTGCCATTGTTTATATTTTTAAATACAAAATAATAATATAGTGTATAATGAATATATCATTTTGCTCTAAAATAATTTTATCAGCCAGAAATGGCTGGAAAAAAACTGAACAAAATAATTATAATATTTTAAAAAAATATATTAATACAAAATATATTAATTCTGTATTAGTGAAATATATTTTTCCATTTTTTAAATATTAAAAAAAAAAAATTACATATAGGATATACTTTTTTTTTGTTGGGCTCTAAAATAAAAAAAATAAAAATTCACAGGAATTCTACCAAAATGTGTGGGGACCCCGTACAACATAATTATAATATATCAAATACATTTTATTTATACTAAATATATTTATTCTGTATTATCTGTATAAGTGAAATATAGTTTACCATTTTTTATATTTTCAATATTTAAAAAAAATAAAAAAAAGGATATTTATTTATATACACACACATTCAAAATATACAAAAATATATATACACAAATATATACAAAATATTTACTCTATATTATCTGTATTAGTGAAATATAGTTTACCATTTTTTATATTTTCAATATTTAAAAAAAATAAAAAATATATATTTATTTATATACACACACATACAAAATATACAAAAAAATATATACACAAATATATACAAAATATTTACTCTATATTATCTGTATTAGTGAAATATAGTTTACCATTTTTTTATATTTTCAATATTTAAAAAAAATAAAAAAATAATATTTATTTATATACACACACATACAAAATATACAAAAAAATATATACACAAATATATACAAAATATTTATTCTATATTATCTGTATTAGTGAAATATATTTTGGGGGGCTCTAAAATAATTTTATCAGCTAGAAAATGCTCCTTATCTAAAAATCATAGAAATTCCTTGGCCAAAAGGTGTGGGAACCCTGTACAAAAATAATATAAGTTAATAAAATTAGTGTAATATAATATAATCTGATAGTGATGTTGTACCTGAACTCGGGCAGCTCGCTGTCAAACTGGACGCTGTTCTGGTGAATCACCTCAAGGTTTCCATCAACAGCAACCACTTTCAGCTTCAAAAATTAAAATCAAGACATTATAGTGTGTTAAAAAATTGTCTGTATTTGTTTAATTCACATTTATACAGGTATGTTTGCATTTGGCCATTCTGAACACAAGTTTATTGTCATTATTAATTACATAAAGTGTGTAAGTCCAAGAGCCCAAGCTATTTGAGCACTAAGTAATGCATCACAATGGTAAATGGGTAAATACAAAGATGTAACCAAATATTACAGATTAGAATAGTCCAAAAGTCATTGTAAAGTCAATTAATCGTAATGATGCACATATTTTCACAGAAAGATGAACTAAAACAAGACATTTTAAACATTTATTGAGACTTTTGATGCTATTAGACCTATCAGAAAGACACTGGACAATTTTTGGAAGTATGTCAGACACAGAAACATCTTAAAACAATGTCCCCACAACATTTTGTGAGAGTAAGTTACCGTGTTAATATCGTGGAAAACTCAATCAGAAATACCATATATTAGCATCTCACTCGCCATATTAGCACTATATTAGCGTACTTAATCGCACAATCTCTCCGGAACAATAATCTCTCAACAACATGAGCATTTAACTACCTGTTGCGTGCTGAAATCGAACCCCAAAAAACAAGAATCTGCTCCTTCAGCCATTCACCTCATAAACATCCCGCCATCAAACGCCACTGAGGCGAAGACTCAGCTAATAAATATTCATGAGGACGCTAACGTCAACTTCCTGGAGCCACAGTCATGTGACCTAATTAATATTTAGAAGCCTAATCTTCGCCACAGCAGGATTCGTTCATTCCTGGTTCATTTACCTGCTTAGTCACGCCCACTCGCCACTTTCCTCCAATCACATCAGCGACGTGAACACAGTGAGCACGTGATATAAACAGAGACCTTCGTACTTAAAGGGACTGTGCGTCGCTTAAAAACATGTTTTGCTAAACTACGCGAACTTTAATCTGCGAGCCAGTCATGCTAGCTCTTTAATTATTGCAGTGCTTTTCAAAAATATGTATTTATAACAGTATTCCCTAAACATTTCAGAAACAGGAAGCTGATAAATGTCTGAAACAATTCATGGAAGTTGCATTCATTGGGAGTGAGAAAGAAAAACAGGAGAAAGAAAAGATAAACAAAAAGTTTTAAGGTGCATGTGTAAAATAGAGCAGCCCAGCAATTTAAACTAATATTGTTTTAATAAATTAGTATAGTATTAGGAGAAAATCATGGGAACCCTGTACAAAATAATTATAATATATCAAATTAATGTTATTCATATAAATATATTTAAATATTGTGTTTGTAAAATATATTTTGCCATTTTTTATATTTTAAAACATTTAAACAAAACATTTAAAATAAAAATGTATAATGAAATACATATAAAATAAATAATATACATATAAAAATATATATATTTTATTTATACAAATATATTTATATATCTGTATCAGTGAAATATGTTTTGCCATTTTTTTATATTTTTAAATATTTAAAAACAAAACAAAAAATGCATAATAAATATACTTTTTTTTGCTAAAAAAAATTACCAGCCAGAAATTGCAAATAATTAAAATTTAAATAATATAAAAACTAAATACATTTTATTTACACAAATATATTTAAAAATCTGTATCAGTGAAATGTATTTTGCTATTTGTTTATATTTTTAAATATAAAAGTATATAGTTTATAATGAATACTTTTTTTTGCTCTAGAATAATTTATCAGCCAGAAACTGCAAATAATTAAAGTTAAATAATATAAATTTTAATAATACAAAAAATAAATACATTTTATTTATTAAAATATATTTAAAAATCTGTATCAGTGAAATATATTTTGCTATTTGTTTATAATTTAAATTTAACATAGTGTATAATTAATATGCCTTTTTTTGCTCTAAAATAATTTATCAGCCAGAAATTGTAAATAATTAAAATTAAAATAATATAAAAAATATATATTTATACAAATATATGTAAATATCTGTATGAGTAGCCATTTTTTTTAAACATTTATACCAAAAATGTCCCAAAAAAAATTTATTTATTTATTTATTTATTTTTGCTAAAATAATTTATCAGACAGAAATTGCAAATAATTAAAATTAAAATAATATAAATTTTAATCATATAAAAATAAATAAATACATCTGTATCAGTGAAATATATATTTTGGCCTTTTTTATATTTTTAAATATTTAAACAAAAAATTCAAAATAAAAATGTATAATGATTTTTTTTTTTTTTTTTTTTTTTGCTCTAAAATAATTTATTAGCCAGAAATGGCAAATAATTCAAATTAAATAATATAAATTTTAATAATATAAAAAAATACATGTTATTTATACAACTATATAGTACAGAAATATCTGTAACAGTTAAATTTAATTTGCCTTTTTTTTTGCAAATAAAAAAGCAATATAGTGTATGATAAATATACTTTTTTGCTCTCAAATAATGCATCAGCCAGAAATTTCTCCATATCCAAAAATTATGCAAAGAAAGAAAAGTTAAACAAAACGCTTTTTAAGTGCTTGTGTAAAATAAAGCAAGCAATCTGAGCTAATTAACACTATTAACACATTACAAAACTGCATGTATATTGCATTATATTAATGTTAGGAGCAATCCACCTAAACAAACAGCAGAAATACACTTAGGCTAAAACAATATGTTCACCTCACCCACTGCATCAACAAAACTGTGCAAACATGAGGAAGAATTACATCATGAATGCATTTAACTGTGCTATTTTATTTTTCTGACACCCTTCTTTTCTCTCCTTTCTTTCTTTCACAAACTTACTTTGATTTTGCATACAATATTAATATTAATGCATGAATCTTGCATGACTATTTCTTCATGCCTTTGTCTTTGCAAACTTCAGAGCAACCTTGAATTGCCCTTTTTTGTTTGCATTTTGAAGCAGCTCTTGTTGGCAATGCCCATAAAGCACACATGCACATGAGACGACTGCGTTCACATGGACAAATCAAGCTGCGTTTATGATTATACTGCAGTAAAAGCACATTTCGCTGGATGTTATCAGGATGTGGCTGTATTGTGGGCCATATCTGACGTGTGCAGACGTGTGGAAAAAGAGCAGGACGTTTCCCTCAGAAGAAAAGGAGGATCAGAGCAGCATTAAGATGGACATCGAGCTTCTAAAAGAGCAATACAACTCTATCAGAGAGAAACAGAGACGACAGACTCATGTCATCCGCTTCAGGAAAGGTAGGAAGTGTTGTTTGGGGTTGAAAGAGTAGATTAGGCTCTGGAAGACATTATTAAACAAACCAACTATCTGGAAACGTTCTCCGAAGGTTCTCTCAAAGTTATGAACAAACAGACTTCCAGAAGTGTTTTTCCTGAAACTTTTTAGTTCGATGTTTGTCTAACTTTTTTTAAAACATTGATTAGTTTCAGATAAATCAGAAAACATTTACAAGTTTCCCATAATGTTTGCAAAATTATAAAAGAGAATTAAAAAATTAAGACATTTTAAATGCTTAGAAAACGTTACAAAAATGTTTTATAATGTATTATATGTTTTGACATTTTTTATATTTTTAAATATTCAAAAAATGTTTGTTTTTTTTGCTCTAAAATAATTTTTAGCCAGAAATTGCAAATAATGTAATAATAAATAAAATAAAATAAAATAAAATACTATTTAAATGCTCAGAAAGTGTTTTTTTTTAATAATAATGTTTTTATAATGTAAATATCTCAATAACCTCAAATGCATATATATATATATATATATATATATATATATATATATATATATTTAAAAAACACCAAAGCCCATGAATTATTGTATAAATATTTTTTATATTATTATTATTTTATTTTATTTTTATTTTTTTGTCTGGAACAAGTAAATGAAAATGTATCAATTTTGAATTAAATAATAATTACTTAAAAAAATGTTTCATAATGTATAATGATTTTTAAAAAAAGAAAAATTATAAACAATAAATACTAAAATTATTGCATATATATTTTTATATTTATAGCATCTAAATCAATTGCATTTCTTATCAAACACAGCAGAATTGTTATTTATTTATTATTCGTTTTTTGTCTGGAACAAGTAAATAAAAATGTATCAATTTTGAATTAAATTATTATTATTTTAAAAAAATGTTTCATAATATATAATGCTTTTTTTTTTTAAAGAAAAATTATAAACAATAAATACTAAAATTATTGCATAAATATTATTTATATTTATTGCTTCTAAATCAATTCCATTTTTGTTAAATGCAGCAGAATTGTTATTTATTTATTATTTTTATTTTATATTTTTGTGTGGAATAAGTAAATGAAAATGTATCAATTTTGACTTAATTATTATTATTTAAAAAATTGTTTCATAATGTATTGTTTAAAGAAAAGAAAAATGCTAAACAATACATACTACAATTATTGCATAAATATTTTTTTATATTTATTGCCTCTAAATCAATTGCATTTTATTGTTAAAAGCAGATTATTTATTTATAATTTTACTCATGGACTGAATATTTTTTTAGGGTGGGTTATTTAAATACATTTTTGTATAGAAAACAATAAATAAATATTGATGTTAGTTTAAGTTCATCTATAAATTAACTAAAGCTAAACCTGAAATAAAAATGAATATTTTTGAATTAGCGTAAATAATAATAATAAATTAAAATTATAATATATAGTAATAAAAAAATGAGAATTAAAATTCTAACTGAAATAATAATAATAATAAAATAATAATAATTTAAACAAATTCACAATTAATTAATAAAATAATAAAATGAAAAACTTTAACCATAACTATAACCATAACCATGCTATGAAAAAAAGTGAGTGTTTGTGTCATCACTGTTACCAGTTATACATTTTATTGTTATTTATTAGACTTTATTTATCAAAACCAAGATACTAACTCTGTGACAACTTGCCCCCATCTCCCCTATAAGCCTTAAACGAGTCTTTTGTTTTTGTTTCTTTGCATTTAATCATGTGATGTTGCATTTAATAACCTTGTGTTCCTCTACAGAACAAATTGATGAAGAAATGAGTGTCAGAAATCTAGTGGACCTGGTTCCTGTGTGTCAGATCAAATGCTCTCCTTCAACAAAAACACCCGAAACGCCGTTTGAGTTTGTAGTGGATTCTGAAAGTTGTCTGTGGCGCTCCCATCTGGACCTGCACCGAATAAAACCCACCAATGATGAACCTGAACACAGAAATAACAGCCAGTCGTCTACTGAAGCCTCCAGCACCAGCTCAGAGTCAGAGCGGCTCTCTGAGGAATCGAACCCTGGAGAACATCGTCTGAACAACTCTAGGAAGTTCTCAGCACCGGCGGTTTTGTCCCGTCAGCTGAGTTTCGGGAGTTATCGCTCCACACCTGCGGGATCTAAATATTACCCGTTCCCTCAGAGGAAAAGCCTGAGGAAATCAGAGACGGCCAGGAGATTGGGCCTCTACGCCTCGCTCTAATGAGGATATATGAATGAAACCACCAAGAAACGTTCCCTCAACGTTCTCCCAAAGTTATCTGGTGTTTAATAATGTTGGCACAAAATGATCATTTATACATCATTCATGTAACATTTTTTAAATGTTGCTACTTGCTCAGAGAACATTCAAAAAGTAACATTCTCATAATGTTTGCTAAAATGATCAAATGGAATGTTTGGTTAACGTTCATGTAACCAAACATTTTAAAACATTTGAATTTTTTTTTTTTTTTTTTTTGACATTCAGAAATATATGGAAGCCTGTTTCCGCCACTGAATAAAAAAAAAAAATTAAAGTTTATTGTGACCTATCTCACAATTCTGACTTTTTTTCTCAGAATTGCATGATACAAACTTGCAATTCTGTCTCAATTCTGAGAAATAAAGTTGCATTTCCGAGTTATAGTCAGAATTCCGAGACATAAACTGAATTCTGAAAAATGTATGTATGTATAAATGACTTTATATCACACAATTATGACTTCATAACTCGCAATTGAGAGTTTTTATCTCACAATGATGAGAAAAAAAAAAGAATTGTGAGATACAAAGTTGCAATTGGGAGAAAAAAATAAGAATTGTGAGATACAAAGTCACAATTTTGAGGAAAAAGTCAGGATTGCAAGATACAAAGTCGCAATTTTGAGGAAAAAAAAAGAAATGTGAGATACAAAATCGCAATTGCAGGAAAAAATTATTTCTCCTTATTTCTCGCAATTATTTCTCCATTATTTCTCGCAATTGTGACTTTATATCCTACACTTCTGACTTTATAACTCACAATTGTGAGTTTAGTTGGACTTTCACGTAACATTTTTAAAATGTTGCTACTTGTTCAGAACATTCAGAGAACATTCCAAAAGTAACATTCTCATAATGTTTGCTCAAATGATCAAATGGAATGTTTGGTTAATGTTCATGTAACCAAACATTTTGAAACATTTGAATTATTTTTTTTTTTTGACATTTAGAAATATATGGAAGCCCGTTTCCGCCACTGAATAAAAAAAAAGGTTTATTGTGACTTATCTCACAATTCGGACTTTCACAAAACTGTCAGAATTGTGAGATATAAACTCACAACTGCGAGTTATAAAGTCAGAATTCCGAGCAATTCTGAAAAATGTAAGTTTATATCTCACAATTCTGACTTTATAACTCGCAATTGTGAGGAAAAAAAAGTCATAATTGTGAGATACAAAGTTGCAATTTTGAGAATAAAGTCAGAATTGCAAGATACAAAGTCGCAGTTGTGAAAAAGAAATAAATGTGAGATACAAAGTTGCAATTGCAAGTAAAAAAGTCAAACTTCTGCCCTCATTTCTGGTAAGACTTTAATGTGACATTTTTTAAATGTTGCTACTTGTTTCAGAACATTCAGAGAACAATCCAAAAGTAACATTCTCAAAATGTTCTCTAAATTATCAAATTGAATGTTTGGTTACGTTCACATAACCAAACATTTTAAAACATTTATATTTTAAACATTCAAAGAACATCCAGAAATATATTCAAACTCGTTTCCACCACTGAATACATTATAAAAAAAAAAAAAAAAAAAGGCGGCTTATAACTCTTATAAAAAGTTTATATCTCACAATTCTGAGAAAAAAAAAGTCACAATTGTGAGTTATAAAGTCAGAATTATGAGATATAAGCCTATATCTTTCAATTCTGCCTTTATTTCTCACAATTGTGAGTTAATATCTCACCATTCTGAGAAAAAAGTCAAAATTGCGAGACAGAAAGTCGCAATCGTAACAAAACAAATAAGAATTGTGAGATACAAAGTCACAATAGCGAGAAAAAATGTCAAAATTCTGCCCTTATTTCTCACAATTATGAGTTTATTTCATACACTTCTGACTTTATAACTGGCAATTGTGCATTTCTATCTCACAGTTCTGAGAAAAAAGTCATAATTGACACAAATTCACAATTGTGAGAATAAAGTCAGAATTGCAAGACAGAAAATCACAATTGTGAGAAAAAAATAGGAATTGCAAAACTGCATTAAAAAAGGCAAAATTCTCTGTTTCTTGTGTTTTGAAATGTTTCTAAAACATTCAAATCCAGTTTTAACAACTTTAAGAAAGTTTTCTCAGCATCATGAAAATGTTTATCAAGTACAAATCATAATGTAGTTCTAGTTTTATTTATTTTTACACCAGTAGTATTCTATGGTGAGAAAAATGAGGTGAAAACAATGACTTTTACCTACTGCTTTCTAGACTGACATTGACAGATAAGCTGTTATGTTTGATTATTGATGGTGTTGGTTGATTTTTAAATCATGTGTAAATGGTTATATATTGATATGCATTGGTTTAAAACCTCAAACAGGAGACAATTAATCAAACTAGAGACACCGGTTGCGTTTGCATCATTTAACTGACTGTAGGTTTGCACAGTTTGCACAATCACTAATACTTAAATCAATATTTGATGGACACTGTACAAAAGATTTTTTTGCAGTTGTAAATAAAAGAAAGACTATTGAAGTCTGTTTTATAATAAAATACTATCTCAGTTGTTCTAATTTAACATTTCATGTTTAATGCAATGGGTTACAATTATTTGTAAAATGTATTAGCAGTTTCTGAGTGAATATAATGCAGAATTGCGAGATACAAAGTTGTCTGGAGTAGTAGACATAAGAAGTATACAATTTATTTTATTTTTTTTTTCCTAATACACTTTTACCAAATTAGTCAAATTAGCTAATTTTATACATAATGTATATTTTGGGGGTAGTATATATATATATATATATATATATATATAGAGAGAGAGAGAGAGAGAGAGAGAGAGAGAGAGAGAGAGAGAGAGAGAGAGAGAGAGAGAGAGAGAAAAGTGACTAAATATGGGGGAAAAAAGATTAAATATATATATATATATATATGTGATACAGAAAAAGTAAAAAAAATTAGATTAATAAAAAAAAAAATACTTAAAATAAGTGATTAAATATGGGGGAAAAAGATTAATAATAATATATATATATATATATATATATATATATATATATATATATATATATATATATATTTTTTTTTTTTTTTTTTTTATTATTATTACAACAATATGTATATATATTATGTATAAAATAATCTTTTTTCCAGATTGAATCATTTATATTTATGTATTTATTTTTTAAATTCATCAAATTTTTTCTATTTTACCTGTTTCTTATATATATGTGTGATACCAAAGGATGAAAGCAGACACTTTATGTGCTCAAGAAACATTATAAGAATATATAAATAATGAAATATGTAATATATAGGTATTTTTAAAAATATATTATTTTAATTTTATTTTAATTAATTATTTTTTTTAATTGGGGGGGTCTATATCTATCTATATATATATATTTTTTTTTATTTTTATTATTATTATTATTATTATTTTAAGACTACTAAAAAGATATTGCATCACAGTCAGAGAACGTTCACAATGAGTGAATCTTTATTGCATGTTCTGAAGTTATGAACATAAGAATCAGAATGGAACTGAAAGAATGAAAGCACTTGAACTGAAGCGGATCTTGAAATTAGTGTCGAGAATCAAAACAAACCAACGCGCTCCCTTCAGACAATCCTTCAATAAAATTAAAGCAATCCTTCTTTGACATTCATCATCAATCAAGCTTCAACTATTACTCCAAATATCTACGGATATTATTATTATTACTATTATCTTGGTATAAATGTAAGGTGAATGTTTTGGATCGGGTGTTATCTGAAACAAATAAAATGGCGTCATACATTCTTAACTTATATTCTGGAACACGTGAATGAACCAAGAACGACTCTTGAGTTGCTTTCATCCGGAGGAAGAGCTCTGTTTCTCCAGACTGGATCTGATCTGCACCATCAGCTCCTTCTCTTCATCCAGCGTCAGATCCAGATAGTCTTCTTCATGTCTGGGAATGTCCTCCAGAACCTCGTTCACCAGCTCCACGTCCTGACGACTCGAACCTGAACACAAACACAAACGACATCCAAATCATTATTATTAGATATAAAAAAAAAAATAAAAAAAGATAAATTACAAAAATAAATAATAAACATTATTGTAAATTAATAATAATTATTAACGTAGAGTTATGTATTTTATGTAGTATTCAATTAATTTTTCTTTTTTGTGTGTATTTTTAAATCATACATATTTTTTTAATTTCCATCTTTAATTATTTATATTTATGTATGTATGTATTTATTTTTGTATTAGTTTTTTTTTTTCTATTTAAAAAAATGAGATTTATTTTTTTCTTGAACATATTGTGTCTGGTTTATTTTTTCTACATCTCATATATATATATATATATATATATATATATATATATATATATACAGTACAGACCAAAAGTTTGGACACACCTTCTCATTCAAATTAATGAGAAGGTGTGTCCAAACGTTTGGTCTGTACTGTAGATATGAATTCAACTGAAAAAACTTGTGAAAAAAAATATCTTTCAGGTGGTCAAATAGCAAATAGTGGAGCTCTGCAAAAGTTATTTTTTTTACTTTTAAAACTGGTTTTCCAAAAGATGGGCAAAAATCTTACACTAAACCATGTGAAATTATCCATGTTATCCCCATGAATTAAAGTTAGAAATGTGGGTCTTTTATAAAGTGAATTTTACATTAAAAAAAAAGCAGTTTTTGTATAAAAATCCATTTGAAAAAATATTTATTAATTTATAAATATTTAAAAAATATCACTAACCCACTGAAAACTGCACAAATGTAGAGTAAAAACTTTAATAAACAGAAAAATATACAGTACAGACCAAAAGTTTGAACTTTTGGTCTGTACAGTTATATATATATATATATATATATATATATATATATATATGTATGACAAATTAATTTTTAATTTTGTGTTAAATAATTATTTTTACAAATTTTCTCATTCAAGTTGACATTATTAGTTTTTTCATTTTTTGTGCATTTTTTAAAATAGTATTTTTTTTCATTATCAAATTTATTTAGTTTTAATTTATTTTAATTATTTATTTAGTTTTGTATTAAACACATTTTTTTCTATTTAAAAAATATATTTTTCAATATCATATATATATATCTTTTAAATAATCATTTTTAAAAATTTCCATATTTAATTATTTATATTCATTCATTTATTCATTAAACTATTTGTTCTATTTAAAAATCATGTATATATTATATAATTAAAATGTAAATAATTTTTTTTGCCTAAAGTCTTTTTTTAAATATCCAAAAAAAAAAAAAAAAAAAAAAAATAATAATAATAATAATAATAATAATAATAATAATAATAATAATAATAATAATATATATATATATATATTATATATTATATATATATATATATATATATATATATATATATATAATTAAAAAAAAAATTATAATGTAAAAAGTTTTTTAAAAATTTGAAAAGATAATTTTTGTGTGTTGATAAAATATACTGTGTTTGTATTGATGGTCTCACCGGTGGAGTCGGAGGAGGTGCTGGGCTCCTCTGATGAAGATGATGGAGGTGATGGAGACAGGAGGTCAGGAGGAAGCACTCCTTGGTTATCCAGCAGCATCTGTGTGGCCTGAGCCACATCATCTCCCATGATCCTCAGCGCAGAGTCGGCCATGTCCACCTGAAAGCCCAGCGCCAGCATCTACTCAAACACACAGAGAATCATCATCATCATGTTCTTCATCATCATCATCATCATCATCAGCTGCATGAACAGCACAGAAACACACCTGATCCAGTTTGGTCTGTCTGTCTGAACTCTGAGCTTCAGCGCCGTCCAGCAGAACCTGCACAAACATTCACAATCTCACATGTTTACAACACACTTCAGTTTTATTCAGATTTACATAATTATAATATTGACATTTATTTTTTTAATTGTATGTATTCATCTTAATTTTAGTGTTGAAAAAATATGAAAAGATTTTCCTCCTGAGTGACTGTTATCTCTCAGAATAATTGAACAAAAACATCTATAAATATACTATATATGGACCCAGTTATATATGCATTAATTATTCAATAAATAATGACATCTTTATATTTATGCATCTTTTTAATTTTTATTTATCTTGTTTTAAAAATCTGAAATGAAGTTTATATATATATGTTTGTGGATATAATTATATATGTATATCTATTTCAGTTTTTTGAATCCTCACATTTTCCCCTTTTTATGTTGTAAAAATAATTGAATAAATGTAAAAAGTCAGATTTTTTTTAAATAAGTGTTTATTTTATTTTTTATAATTTATTATCAACTTTTTTCTTTTGTAAAACATTTAAAAATGTTTTTTTTACAATTTGTTGTTGATCTTTTGTGTCTATTTTCTCTTTTCATTCAAAATAAAACTGCACAACTGTTTAATAAATATGCACAATTTAATTTGTTGAATTTACGCAAATGAATAAATCCTTGATTTTTTTTGCTTGCATCTATTTTTTCTTTTGTAAAATACTTTTAAAAATCAGATAAATATATTTTTAATAATAATAAATGTTTAAACATTTTTTTCTTTTCATTTAATATAAATTTAAACAATAACACACCAAATAAAAAATGCACAAAAACATACATATTTTTTAATTACTTTGTTTTGTTCATCAACTTTTTTTTAAACTCTTTTCTTTTTAAAAAAAATATTTTTTTCAGTTTGTTGCTTATCACGTGTGTGTGTTTGTTGTGTTCATTCAGTATAGCGTTATTAGTGTGTGTTCTGACCCCGTAGGCCTTGTCCACATCTCCTCTGGTCTGATGGAGGGCTTTGGCGGCGTCTCTCTTACTGAAGCCCAGCTCCACCAGAGTGTTGATGTCCTGCAGACGGTGTCTCCTCTTCTCCCGCTCTTGCTCCTTCAGCTCCTTCTTCTCCTGATGACAGAAACGCTCACGTTTAACTCTGAGTGAGTGAAGGCTGTGGTGTTTTATGAACACGTTTGTGCTGCGGCACCTTCTTTCTCTGAAAGATGAGCCGTTCAGCCGCCTCCACGTCTCCTCGACAGGCTCTCAGACCCAGACGCGCCTCCTGCTCCGAGAAACCCACAGTCATCAGCTGGAGCATCTTGTCAGGGTCCAGACACAGCTGACCGTACAGCTCCTCCACCTGACCAACACACACACACACACACACACACACACGAGTCAGATTCTACAAGAGTCAAATGAGTCATATGCAATAAGAATCAAACCCATCATATGCTATGAAGAATCAAACGAGTCATATTCTATAGGAATGAAACGACTCATATGCTATAAGAATCAAAAGAGTCATATCTAGAAGAATGAAACCATATTCTATAAGAATCAAACAAGTCATATGCTATAGAACTCAAACGAATCATATCTAGAAGAATCAAACTATCATATTCTATGAAGAATCAAACGAGTCATATTCTATAGGAATGAAACGACTCATATGCTATAAGAATCAAAAGAGTCATATCTAGAAGAATGAAACCATGTTCTATAAGAATCAAACGAATCATATGCTATAGAACTCAAACGAATCATATCTAGAAGAATCAAACTATCATATTCTATAAGAATCAAACGAGTCAAATGCTATAAGAATCGAACAAATCATATCTAGAAGAATCAAACGAGCCATTTCTAGAATTAAACCATGTTCTATAAGAATCAAAAGAATCATATGCTATAGAATTCAAATGAATCATATCTAGAAGAATCAAACGAGCCATATCTAGAATTAAACCATGTTCTATAAGAATCAAAAGAATCATATGCTATAGAATTCAAACGAATCATATCTAGAAGAATCAAACTATCATATTCTATAAGAATCAAACGAGTCAAATGCTATAAGAATCGAAAAAATCATATCTAGAAGAATCAAACGAGCCATTTCTAGAATTAAACCATGTTCTATAAGAATCAAAAGAATCATATGCTATAGAATTCAAACGAATCATATCTAGAAGAATCAAACGAGCCATATCTAGAATTAAACCATGTTCTATAAGAATCAAAAGAATCATATGCTATAGAATTCAAACGAATCATATCTAGAAGAATCAAACTATCATATTCTATAAGAATCAAACGAGTCAAATGCTATAAGAATCGAACAAATCATATCTAGAAGAATCAAACGAGCCATTTCTAGAATTAAACCATGTTCTATAAGAATCAAAAGAATCATATGCTATAGAATTCAAATGAATCATATCTAGAAGAATCAAACGAGCCATATCTAGAATTAAACCATGTTCTATAAGAATCAAAAGAATCATATGCTATAGAATTCAAACGAATCATATCTAGAAGAATCAAACTATCATATTCTATAAGAATCAAACGAGTCAAATGCTATAAGAATCGAAAAAATCATATCTAGAAGAATCAAACGAGCCATTTCTAGAATTAAACCATGTTCTATAAGAATCAAAAGAATCATATGCTATAGAATTCAAACGAATCATATCTAGAAGAATCAAACGAGCCATATCTAGAATTAAACCATGTTCTATAAGAATCAAAAGAATCATATGCTATAGAATTCAAACGAATCATATCTAGAAGAATCAAACTATCATATTCTATAAGAATCAAACGAGTCAAATGCTATAAGAATCGAACAAATCATATCTAGAAGAATCAAACGAGCCATATCTAGAATTAAACCATGTTCTATAAGAATCAAAAGAATCATATGCTATAGAATTCAAATGAATCATATCTAGAAGAATCAAACGAGCCATATCTAGAATTAAACCATGTTCTATAAGAATCAAAAGAATCATATGCTATAGAATTCAAACGAATCATATCTAGAAGAATCAAACTATCATATTCTATAAGAATCAAACGAGTCAAATAATATAAGAATCAAACAAATCATATCTAGAAGAATCAAATGAGTCATATCTAGAAGAATCAATGCCAGCATATTCTAGAAGAATCAAACGAATCAAATGCTATAAGAATCGAACAAATCATATCTAGAAAAATCAAACGAGTCATATCTAGAAGAATCAACGCCATCATATTCTATAAAAATTAAATGAGTCATATGCTATAGGAATCAAATGAGTCATATCTAGAAGACTCAAACTATCATATTCTATAAGAATCAAACAATTCATATGTTATATAATTAAAATGAATCACATCTAGAAGAATCAAACCATCATATTCTATAAGAATCAAATGAGTCACCAGCTATAGATTTCAAACAAATCATATCTAGAAGAATAAAACGAGTCATATGCTATAGGAATAAAACGAGTCCTATCTAGAAGAATCAAACCATCCTAATCGATAAGAATCAAATGAGTCACCAGCTATAGAATTCAAACAAATCATATCTAGAAGAATCAAATGAGTCATATGCTATAGGAATCAAACGAGTCCTATCTAGAAGAATCAAACCATCCTAATCGATAAGAATCAAATGAGTCACCAGCTATAGAATTCAAACAAATCATATCAAGAAGAATCAAAGGAGTCATATGATATGACGAATCAAAGGAGTCATATGATATGAAGAATCAAACGAGTCATATGATATGAACAATCAAAGGAGTCATATGCTATAGGAATCAAACGAGTCCTATCTAGGAGAATCAAACCATCATAATCTGTAAGAATTAAACGAGTCACCAGCTATAGAATTCAAACAAATCATATCTAGAAGAATCAAACGAGTCATATGATATGAAGAATCAAACGAGTCATATGCTATAGGAATCAAACGAGTCCCATCTAGAGGAATCGAACAAGTCATATCTAGAAGAATCAAATGAGTCATATGCTAAAGAATTCAAAGGAATTATATCTAGAATAATCAAACTCTTATATTTTATAATAATCAACGAGTCATATGCTAAATCGAAATCATTTACGTTTCTGAGCTTGTTTAACGCTTGGTTCTTGTTGCCATCATGGTAGGCCAGCAGACTCTGAAGAAGATAGAGCCTCAGGAACAGCACGTCCTCTCCTCCGGTGTGACCCTGAGACCCAGAAACACATGACATACGCTGTAAACACAAGTGTGTGTTTGCGAATCTCAGTGTTCAGATGTTCACGGTGTTCGTCAGACCTTGATCTGCTGCAGACGGCTCTGCTGCTCTCCATAGCATCTCTTGAAACGCTCCTCGGCTCGCTCCAGACGCTGTCTGGCGTCGTTCAGACAGTCGAGCTGCTGAAGAGCCTGGTAACACCAAACCACATCCAGCTGTAGAACCGCGTAGTTGTCCACCGTATTCAACAGCGCTGAGTTACACTTACTGTAGAACACACACATTAACAAGAACACAACTAATGATTACAGCACAGCACTGAATTAACACTCCTCAAGTCTTGAATCAAATGAATCATATTCTATAAGAATCAAATGTTCTTGGAATCAACAAGTTTTATTTAATAAGAGTCAAAGGTGTTGTATTTTTATGAGATTTGAGATTTGAATGAGTCGTATTCTATAAGAATCAAATGAGTCATACTCTACAAAAATCAAAGGTGTAGTATCTAAGAATTATGAATCAAACCATCATATTATATAAGAATCAAATGAGTCATTCTAAAAATCAAACGAGTTGCATTCTGGAAGAATCCAAGGCATTTCATTCTAAAAGATTTAAATTCATATTCTATAAATCAAACGAATCATATTGATTTATAAGAATCAAATGTTCTAGGAATCAACAAGTTGTATTGCATAAGGCTCAAAGGCATTGCATTCTACAAGATTTAACGGAGTTATATTCTGTATGAACCAAATGAGTCATCAAAGGTGTTGTATGTAAGTTCAGAGGTTTGATTCTTTTATTCCGCATGCTTTCTCATGCTGTCAGTTAAGTTTGTTTGGTAAAGTCGTACTTGAACTGTTCGTCGGCCTGCACCAGGTGAGACAGAGCAGCGCTGTGGTTCCTCTTCTTCATCAGAGCTCGACCTTTCTCATGGAAACCCATCGCTAGGATCAGAGCCTGATCAATACAAGAGATCGGACATTAATCAGAATCAGAATCAGAATCAGAATGAGCTTTATTGCCAGGTATGTTTACACATACTAGGAATTTGTTGTAGTGACAAAGCAAAAATGTGCAAAGACGCAATATACAAAATATTCAATTTATGTACAGGTATATTAGGTGCAAAATGTGAATGTAAGTATGTGTGTAAGCAGACTCGTCACGGTCCTGAATGAGGCTGATAAGTGTGGTGTCGTCTGCAAACTTCAGGAGCACAGGGAGAAGATCAGTTGGGAGAGAACACAACCCTAAGCCAGTGCTGATAGTACGGGTGTTGGATGAGACTTTTCCCAGCCTCACTAGCTGCTGCCTGTCTGTCCGGAAGCTGGCAGGCAGAGGTGGGCACAGAGAGCTAAGTTAGTTTGGGAAGGAGTAGGTTTAGGATGATAGTGTTGAAGGCTGAGCCGAAATCCACAAACAGGATCCTCACATAAGTCCCTGATTTATCCTGATGCTGCAGGATGAAATGCATCATCTACAGACCTGTTTGCTCGATAAGCAAACTGCAGGGGGTTCAGTAAGGGTCCGGTGATGTCCTTCAGATAAGCCAGAACCAGTTTTTCAAATGACTTCATGATGACAGATGTCAGCACCACAGGTCTGTAGTCGTTAAGTCCTGTTATTTTGTAGGGCTGGGTAAAAAATATCGATTCTCTGATTTTAATCGATCTTCAGTTTAACACAACGATATCGATTCGGGAAATCCCCGAATCGATTCTTAATGCACGTGCTTCAAGTAAATGGATCTGAATATTCACCTCTCGTCCTGAAGGTGTCACTAGTGTTCCTACTGAGAGAGTTTTCTCAACTGCTGGTGATCTAATCACAGCGCAAAGGAGCTGCCTTAGATCAGATCAGAACATGTTGATCAGCTGCTTTTTTTGCAGAAAAATCTGGTGATCAAAAATGATAAGGCTGTAGTTAAGAACTGTTAGTTTTATGGACAGTTAGAATGTTTTGTATACGCAGACAAGGGCTTTATAATGGGCCTGTTTTGAACGTTTTGAATTTAGAAAAATGTTTCATTTCTTAAACATGTTTGAAGTTCTTAATATATCTTACTGTTGCACATTTACAGTCTTTTTATTTTTTTACAGTAATGTGCATTTTGCAGTTTGTTTACATGGTGTACAATGGATGCACATATTTATGACTTGTTACAGTGTTCATTTAAAATAAAAGTTGTTTAAAAAACTGTGTGCACCCTACTATTAATGTAGATGTGTATTTCAGTAATAAACTTAAGTAGGAGAGTTTCAGTTACCAGCATTTATAGCAAAATATGGATCCCATGTCTGCAAAACTAACATTTTAAATGAAATATTGATAGCTAATCGATATCGAATCGAATCGAAATCATAAAAATAAGAATCGAATCGAATCGCCGAATTGGTCACAATACCCAGCCCTATTATTTTGGGTTTCTTTGGAACGGGGATGATGGTGGAGCATTTGAAGCAGGCAGGGACTTCACACAACTCCAGAGATCTGTTAGAAGATAGGGGCCAGCTGATCAGCACAGGTGTCACACCTTCAGGGCCTGGTGCCTTTCTTCTTTTTGAAGACCTGGCGCACCTCATCTTCGCTGATTTGAATGTGAGTTGCAGGAGTGGGGGAGAGGGGTGTTATTGGAGGTGTTAATGGTGTTTCTTCAAAACCTGCAATAGAACTCGTTCAGATCGTCTGCCAGTTGCTGATTCTCCACAGTGCTGGAGGTGGTGTCTTGTAGTTGGTGATGTCTTTCAGACCTTTCCACACTAATGAAGAGTCACTGGAGTAGAATTGGTTCCTTATCTTTTCTGAATAATTCCTCTTTGCCACTTTGAACTCCTTTTCCAGTGTGTATTTGGCCTGTTTGTACAAGACTTTGTCCCCTCTCCTATAAGCATGATCTTTAGTGTGACGGAACTGAGTTTTGCAGTGAACCATGGTTTGTCATTGTTGTAAGTTAAACAAGTCCTGGTGGAGCTGGTGGCTGGGCAAATGGATCACGCTGTCCGGTATCACGTCATTCAGCCAGGTTTCCATAAAAATCCTAATTAGTCCGGAAGAGCAGGAGGAGTTCTTCCATTTTGTTGGGAGGAGAGCGGAGATTCACCAGATGTATGCTAGTCAAGGCCGTTCGGATTCCACGCTGTCTAAGCTCGTTCCACGGCTCGTTTCCTTTGTCTGCTCGTCCTGAAGCATTTGATCATCGCTGCCGCTCCGCCAACTACAACGTTCAACAAAATGTCTGAATAATTGAAAACCGGTTGGAGGTTTTGTGGTGTGTTCTGCCGAATGTTCATCCCGGGTAAAACTGATTGTGTTTGCAAACAAAAAACAGGAAAAATGGACAAAAACGCTAAAACAACTGGAGAGCTAAGCACAGAGGCTGCCATCCGCAGTGCCATCTTGATCAGTCAAACAACACAAACTAATAATGTTTTCACCGATTCATCAGGAGGTACTGTATGCATACTATAGAGTTTAGGACATAAACTGATCACAGAGGGAATCACCTTCCTCTCGCTGTCAGGAATCTGCAGTGGATTTCCTTTCTGATCGGCAATCTCTAAGAAAGGGGTGGTGGCTGGATCTTCACTTCCGTCTGATGGATACAGAAATGATAATAAGATATAATACTTAAGTGTAGAACGGAGGGATTTTGACTGTATATTGAAAGTTCACCTCTCTCTGACAGGATCTGGAAACCTTTCTGTGTTCTCTGCAATCCTTCATCCTGCTGGCGCTTCTTGTCCTCTTCCTCACGCATCTCATTCTTCTCCTGCTCCGAGGACACGACCAGCACCATGATCTTACTGTTGTTCTTCACTTTCTGTTCATCAAGCCTCTTCCCTTAAACAAACACGGATCATGTTACAACATGCATTAATTACAGAGCTATGAATGAATGTTCAGTTGTTTACCTGGAGACAGTATTTTTCCCAACAAAATCAGATTGAAGTGTTTTAATCCATACTCCTCACTGACCCTTTAAAGCAGAATAAGTTTAAAATCAAACACAGAAATGATTTAAATGAGTGAATTGCATAAAGAAAATGACTTTTTCTTGCAATTCTGAAAAAAAAAGTTCTTGCCAATTTTGAGTTTATATTGCACAACTTTTTTATATTTTATATCCTCCAATTCTGATTTTTTTTCTCTCTTTTTTGCCATGCAATAAAAAAAGTTATTGCAAATTTCTGACTTTGTTCTCTGAATTCTAAGTTTACATCTTGAGTTTTTTTTTCCTCCACTGAATCAAAATTTTAAGTTTAAAAGTTCACAAATATTTCTTAAATGTTTTTGTTTTAAATAAGTTCCTTATGCTGATCAAGGCTGCATTTATTTTGATCAAAGAGCCAGAAAAAAAAGTAATATTCTGAATTCTGAGTTTACATCTTCTTCTTTTTCCCCACCACAGAATCAAACTTTTTAAAAGGTAATAGTATATGAATGAATGAATTATATTGTTCGCACATTTAATATTCATATAACTATCAATGAATAAATATAAATATTTAATTTAATAATAAATATAAATACTTATTAAATATTTATATTGTATATTACATTTGTCTACAATAGTATACAAATATTTTTTGGAGATACACAACTGATTTTTTTAAAACTTTATTTTTGGATGTTGTTAGCAAATAATTTAATATTTAATTGAATTTGATTTCAGTAAATTAAAAAACTATTTTTTTAAATTGCAATAGTATTTCATAAAAGTAATTTTCTGTATTTTTAAAGAAATATATATATCATATAAATATTTATTATATATATTATATTATATTATATAATAATTATAATAATATAATTTTCTCTCTCTCTCTCTCTCTCTATATATATATATATATATATTTTTGGAATATTTAATATAGTATATATTTATATTGTATATTGTATTTGTCTACAATAGTATACAAATTATTATTTTTTGTCTGTTTTTTTTTTTTGTAGAGATACACAACTGATTTTTTAAAAACTTTATTTTTTGATGTTGTTACTAAATAATTTAATATTTAATCGAATGAATCATGAATTAAAACGAATGAACAGGGTGCCAAAGTCCAGTGTTACACTTACCTTTTCTTCAGCTCTTGAGTGGAGATGTCCAGTTTGGTTTTGAAATGAACTTTCCTTTTCTGAAACTTAACAAAAACAATAAAACAACAGCAAATCATGAGTTAAATTAGTAATCAGTCCACATAAAGCAAATGACATTGAATGCATCAGTACCTCTGCTGTTTTGGGCAGATGGAGCTCCAGAGAGGCCACTGATGTCTCTTTAAACTTTTTATTTCCTTCATCTTTTCTGCTGGTGTCTGCTTTGATGCTCTCTAATGTTGATATCACATCCTCCAATGGAAACTCAGTGGCTGCAACGTATTTCTGAGCCAGTTCCTGAACAGATGAAGTCAGATAAACATGTTATAATCGATGAGAGCAGCAGCACAAGAGCTTTAGATGCTGCTTTATTCATTCACCTCGATCTTCTGATGGTCAGAAATGAAGGGCTCCATCCACAGACGAACATCATCCTTCCTGAGCAAAGAGATCAGCACTGACTGCATGTGTTTCTCCTCCATCTCTGCAAATATGACTGGAACCGAAAGCAAAACCCATCCGCTCTTCAGTGGAAATCCCCTGAAAATCCAGCATTTAGCGTTAATATTTAACGCTTAAATGTTCAGACACATTCAGACTGTTTAGTAAATATCATTTCGTTTTATGTGTTTGTTTAAGTATGTGTTGTTAATGTAAAACTCAAAACCGTGGTGTTTAAACACATTCTTAAAGATCGAGAACGTCTCACCGACTCTGCGCTGCAGACACGTGATGTTGTTTTTGTTTTCTTCCTGATTCGCTGTCACTTCCGGTCGAGTTAGTTACGTCATACGTTTCTTTTTGGGCTTTTAGCACCTCCTACTGGATTGGGGATCAAACGATAGTTAGATTATTTATAAAATAATATAAATGTGGAAAAATATTAAATGTATATTTGTATATATTCCCCATGGGTAGTTTGACTAATTTGTTATATAACCAGGTAAAGGTGTATTAGAAAGGTTTTGGTTTTGGTGATACTCCTTTTCAATTAAAAAAAAAAATATATATATATAAAACAAAAAACTATACTATTATATACATGTTAATATATAAATATATAAATTTGTAAATTATATCAGTTTTATATTCTGCCCAATGGCTAATGCGTATTAGGAAGACTTTTATTTTGATTTTCACTTCTCATAAATCTAAAAACATAAAATAAAAAAATAGATACAATTTAAACTCTTTTATACATGTTATAAAATATACTTTTTTTTAATTCGATTATTATAATTTAATAATTATATATATAATAATTTATATTATTTTACTTTTATATTATATTATTTTATTATATATACATATATTACACTAATTATATATTATATTATACTAATTTGGTCTATTTATACAAATTTAATTAGCTAAAATTGTGTACTCCTTATCAATCAAAAAACACACAAAAAAGTATGTATATATATATATATATATATATATATATATATATTCATTTATATTTTTTCAAAGTAACCATTTTTTCAGTGTAGTTAGTTTTCAACAATATATAAAAGAAATTAGACAATTAATGGACTAGATTAGTGGAATATACTTTGCAAGAAAATACTATTTCTGTTTTTGAATGTTTAATTCAGTGTGTTGCTGATTTTTGTAATTATTTTTTTATTAACTATTAATTGAGTAATAGTTAGTTTTCAAATATATATTTAAAAAATGTTAAATATAATTGACAAAATGAAATATACTTGTATAAATGTATTTTTTCCAATTAACAATTATTTTACATATATTTCTAAAACATATTTTTTTCTGCTCAGCAAGTCTGCATTTTTTATTAAAAATACAGCAAAAATTATACATATTTTTATGATTTCAAATATCAGTTTTCTATGTGAATATCTGTAAAACTCTAATTTATTTCTGTGATGCGCAGCTGAATTTTCAGCATCATTATTCGTCTTCAGTGTCACATGATCCTTCAGAAATCATTTTAATTTTCTGATTCGCTGTTTAAGAAACATTTCTGACCATTATCATTTGAAAACAGTTGTGCAGCACAATATTTTTGTGGAAACTGTGATGCATTTAATTTTTTTCAGGATTCACAGATGAATAGAAACGTTTAAAAGAACAGCATTTGTTCGAAATAGAAATCTTTTGTAACTTTATAAATGTCTTTACTGGCACTTTTGATTAATTTAATGCATCCTTGATTAATAAAAATGAAGTTGAATAGTAGTGTATCTATTCCATTTTAGCCTAAACTCATGAAGTCCAGCGGAGTCAGAGACAGACACAGAGACTCTTGTGTGATAAAATACCATCTTGATTGTGGTTTTGAGAGTTTATTTTACATATTGAGAGAAAAACAGGAGTTGACGGGGAGGATGGAGGGTTTAGAAGTAGTTGACGACCCTGCGGATGGACTGGATGTTGGGGTTCTGCGCCTGCCATTCGTTATGACTGCAGTAGTTTCCTCGCTCCACAATGTACATGCGGCCGCGGAAGTTTGGCTCCTCGTACATCACCCACCTGAACCACGAGAAACCCGAGAGATTAGACAATACAGCAGATTAGAAATAAAATTAATTAAAAATAAAATGAAATAAATCAAATCAAATGAACAAAGTTCATTGGTGAAATATGAAATAAAAAAATAAGATTTAAAAAATCTGAAACATCTTGCCAATGAACTGAAATAAAATTAAATACCAATGAAAATGTAAAAATAAACAATTAAGCTGAATTCAAAATATTAATAAACACCAAAAAAGTATAGAAATAATGTCAAAATAAACTAAAACTAACAAAAAAGTTGGTAATTTAAAGAAAGTAGAAATAAAATTAAAAAATGGATATTAGATGAAAAATTAAAATTTCATAAAGTTTTAAATGAAATAAAATAAGTTTACAAAACAAGTGCTACATTTAAAACAAAATATATAAAAATTGACAACATAAGCAAAAATGAAAATGTGAAAGATAAACAATTAAGATAAATTAAAAAATTAACATTAAACATTAAAAAACTAACATTAAATAAAAAAACTAAATAGAAATATATAAAAAATAAACAATTAAGCTAAATTCAAAACATTAATAAACACCATTAAACTATATAAATAATGTCAAAATATACTAAAACCAATAAAAATGTTGGTAATTTAAATAAAGTAGAAAAAAATGCATATAAGATGGAAAATCTTTAAAAACTTTAAATTAAATTAAATAAGTGCTACATTTAAATAATAATAGTAAAAATGAACAATATTAGTAAATTGAACTAAAAAAGTAAAAAATAAACACAATTAACTTAATTGTATGAAAATGCAAAAGATAAACAATTAAGCTGAATTTAAAAAAAATAACATTAAACATTAAAAAAACTACATAGAAAAAAACAATTAACTTAATTCAAAATATTAATAAACACCATAAAACTATATAAATAATGTCAAAATATACTAAAACCAATAAAAATGTTGGTAATTTAAATAAAGTAGAAAAAATGCATATAAGATGGAAAATCTTTAAAAACTTTAAATTAAATTAAATAAGTGCTACATTTAAATAATAATAGTAAAAATGAACAATATTAGTAAATTGAACTAAAAAAGTAAAAAATAAACACAATTAACTTAATTGTATGAAAATGCAACAGATAAACAATTAAGCTGAATTAAAAAAAAATTAACATTAAACATTAAACATTAAAAAAACTAAATAGAAAAAAAACAATTAACTTAATTCAAAATATTAATAAACACCATTAAACTATATAAATAATGTCAAAATATACTAAAACCAATAAAAATGTTGGTAATTTAAATAAAGTAGAAAAAATGCATATAAGATGGAAAATCTTTAAAAACTTTAAATAAAATAAAATAAGTGCTAAATAATAAAAAAAATAATAAAAATGGACAAAATTAGTAAATTAAACTAAAAAAGTAAAAAATAAACACAATTAACTTAATTGTATGAAAATGCAAAAGATAAACAATTAAGCTGAATTTTTAAAAAATCAACATTAAACATTAAAAAAACTACATAGAAAAAAACAATTAACTTAATTCAAAATATTAATAAACACCATAAAACTATATAAATAATGTCAAAATATACTAAAACCAATAAAAATGTTGGTAATTTAAATATAGTAGAAAAAATGCATATAAGATGGAAAATCTTTAAAAACTTTAAATTAAATTAAATAAGTGCTACATTTAAATAATAATAGTAAAAATGAACAATATTAGTACATTGAACTAAAAAAGTAAAAAAATAAACACAATTAACTTAATTGTATGAAAATGCAAAGGATAAACAATTAAGCTGAATTAAAAAAAATTAACATTAAACATTAAAAAAACTAAATAGAAAAAAAAACAATTAACTTAATTCAAAATATTAATAAACACAATTAAACTATATAAATAATGTCAAAATATACTAAAACCAATAAAAATGTTGGAAATTTAAATAAAGTAGAAAAATGCATATAAGATGGAAAATCTTTAAAAACTTTAAATAAAATAAAATAAGTGCTAAATAATAAAAATAAAAAAAGGACAAAATTAGTAAATTAAACTAAAAAAGTAAAAAATAAACACAATTAACTTAATTGTATGAAAATGCAAAAGATAAACAATTAAGCTGAATTAAAAAAAAATTAACATTAAACATTAAAAAAACTAAATAGAAAAAAAACAATTAACTTAATTCAAAATATTAATAAACACCATTAAACTATATAAATAATGTCAAAATATACTAAAACCAATAAAAATGTTGGTAATTTAAATAAAGTAGAAAAAATGCATATAAGATGGAAAATCTTTAAAAACTTTAAATAAAATAAAATAAGTGCTACATTTAAATAATAATAATAAAAATGAACAATATTAGTACATTGAACTAAAAAGTAGAAATATAAACATAATTAACTTAATTCCAAATATGAATAAACACCATAAGAGTATATAAATAATAACTAAAACTACTAAAATAATAGAGTGAATGTGTAAGCAGTGAACTCACGCTCCGTCTCCGAACACTCGCAGGGAGTTGACGCAGCTGGTGTTGAACCCGCGGCTCTGGAGGAAGGGACAGTCGTCGCAGAGCTCCATACAGTGACCTGTGTAGTTACAGCCCTCGAACAGCTGCATGCGGTACTGCTCTCCGTGCTGAACACACAACAACAACAGCAGCTCTTCAGCTTATGCTGCTTTAAAAATACTGTGATACTAGTGTAACAGATAAATTCCTGAGTTTAAGTTTAGGCAATGAGATGTTACATGTATGTGTGTGGAAGGCATTCTGTCCCTCGGGGCTTGCCGTAGGCAAGAAAAAGTGCACGCGCATGGTGAGATGAGGGCGCCCCCGCGTTTGGGTGTTATATTTGAAGAAGGAAAATAAAAAGTATGCACCGTTCAGTGAACCTCTTGGTCTCGTTTTCATTATTTTATTATCATAAAAGTGTTTAGGCGAACCCAATACGAACGCTCGGTTACATTAGTGATAAACTGAGATTGGTGCAACTGAGTGCAACATTACACAACATCCTTTACAAATATTTCTAATATATGCATAGAAGCCCGTTTTCACCAATGAATAAAACATAAAATTAGGTTATTGTGACTTATCTGACAATTCAGACTTTTTTTCTCAGAATTGTGAGACATAAACTCACAATTGCGATTTATAAAGTTAGAATTGCCAATATAAACTCGCAATTCAGAGAAAAAAAAGTTGCAATTGCGTGATATATACCCACAATTGCAAATTAGAAAGTTAGAATTGCCAAAAATAAACTCGCAATTCTAAAAAGGACTGCAATTGCATAAACTCTCTCACTCAAAATTGTGATATAAACTCACAATTGTGAATTATTAAGTCAGAATTGTGAGATATAAATTCACAATTCTGAGTTATAGTCAAATTTGCCAAAACTTGCAATTCTCAGATATTCTCAGAAGTCGCAATTGTGTGATATGAACAACTTTCAATTGTGGGTTATAAAATCAGAATTTATAAACATGCAGTTTAGAGAAATTAAGTTAGTATTGCATGATATAAACTTCCAATTCTGAGAAATAAAGTCAGTATTGCATGATATAAACTCGCAATTCTCAGAAAAAAAGCCGCAATTGTGTGATAGAAACTTGCAATTGTGAGTTATAAAGTCAGAACTGACAGACATAAACTCGCAATTCTGAGAAATAAAGTCACAGTTGTGACTTATAAAGTCAGAATTGTGATATAAACATGCAATTCTCAGAAATAAAGAATTGTGAGATATAAACTCACAGTTGTGATTTGTAAAGTTAGAATTGCCAGACATAAAGGTGCAGTTGAGAGAAATTAAATCAGAATTGTGATATAAATTTGCAATTCTGAGAAGTTAAGGCCCAACTGTGAGATAAACTCAAAATTGCAAGGTATAAAGTCAGATTTGCCAGATATAAACTTGAAATTCTCAAAAATAAAGTTGCAATTGTAAGTTATAAAATCAGAATCTTGAAATATAAATTCGCAATTCTGAAAATAAAGATGCAAGATATAAATGTGCTTTTCTGAGAAATTAAATCAGAATTGTAATATAAACTTGCAATTTTGAGTTATAAAGTTAGAATTGTGAGAAATAAACTTGCAATTCTAATAAAATAAATCATAATTCTGTGACTTTAAGAAAAAGAGTTGCAATTGCATGACATAAACTCACAGTTGCGAGTTATGAAGACAGAATGGACAGATATAAACATGCAATTCTGAGAAATTAAGTCTAATTAAACATGTTTGAAACATCTCACCATCCTGATTGGTTTGCAGGATCCCATGTGATCGTTGTGGGCGTTCCAGCGCTGGAATTCGGGATATTCTCCGCGCTCCAGGATGTATTGCTGGCCCTTGAAGTCGGGATGATCGTAGCAGATCCAGGCGCTGCTCTCCACGCGGATGGAGTTGACCCGGTTCATGAAGCCGCGGTCCTGGAAGTTATCGCAGTCGCCGAACACCTCCAGCCGGCGGCCCGTGAAGCAGCGGCCCTCGTAAAACACGATCTGAGGAACACAGCGACGGAGCTCACATCAACAGCTGCAGGAAGCTTTTTAAGAGGCTTCTTCTGATGCTCTTTTATTCCAAAATCTTTATGTTATGGGTCGGGAAAAAACCCTCTTAAAATAATTTCTTCCGTACAATAAAACTCACGTCAAAGGTCGTGTCATGTTAAAATGATGACAGAAACTTGACAAGCCATTATTGTTAACTTAAACTAAAACCACATCTAAAAAAATTCTTGAAATGTAATAAATATTTACTAAAATACTAGTACTTGGTAAAGACTGAAACTAAAAAACAAAAAAACTAGAAATTTAATTTCAGTTGAAAAATTCATGTAGACTAAATAAAAAGTTGGCAAACTAATTAATAACAATTTATAAAACTTAAAAACTAAATTTAAAATAAAAACAAAATATAACAACCTAATTCAAAATATTAAGTGATGTCAAACTGTAAATGAGTCAGGATTATTATTGTTAATTACAACCATAAAAAAACAAAAGATTTTCATTACTTCAAATAAAATAAACTTTAGCTGAAATAAAATTTGATTTTTTTTCAGGAAGTCAAATAAAAGTAAATAAACTACAACTAATTTAAAAAATGACAAATCTATATAGACAAAAAAAAAAACAGGACAAAATGACTAAAACTTTAACTAAAATGAAAATGAAAACAATAAATATAAAACTCTCACTCAAAATATAAGTTGATGTAAATGTAAAAATGGTGATAGAAACTCTTTATTGTTAACTAAAAACATTATTATTATTTTTTATATTTCAGCTAGTTGCTGATGCAATATTTCTCATTTAATTTAATTGAAAACTTAAATTATTAAAACTTTAAATAAAATGCAAATGAAAACATTATTAACTGATGTCAAACTGTAAATGATGACAGAAACTCTCCAAGCCAGGATTATTATTGTTAACTACAACCATAAAAAACATTTTCACTACTTTAAAAAAAAAAAAAAAACTACTTTAATTTTTTTAAGGAAAAAAAAAGTTAAAAATTAATAGAATAGAAAAAGAAAACAGAAAAAACAGGAAAAGACAGGACTTAAGAAAGAAAAAAGAAAACAGGATATCTAAAAATCTCATATTATTAGCTGATGAATTAAAAGTAAATGTCATGAAAAAATATGATAGAAACTCTCTATTGTTAACTAAAAATATTAAATAATAATAATTTATTTTAATAATAATAAAAAATGTAAAAAATATTTCAGCTAGTTGCCAATGCAATATTTCTCATTTTGTTAAAAAAAAAACTAAAACTAATGAACAAAAATAAATTAAAACTACATCTAGTTCAAATAATTAATGTCAAACTGTAAATGTCCTGGTAAAATGATCATAACTCTTTAAACTCTTTATTGTTAACTAAAATTATTTAAAAAAATCAGCTAGTTGCCATCGCAATATTATTATTAAAAATTAATGAAAAAAGAACAACTACAAAAAAACCTAATAAAAATACAAAAAAAAAAAAAAGTTAAAATGAATTTAATAAACTAAAACTAAATAATAAAAAAAACTAAAACTGTCGATAAAAATTAATGAAAACAACATAGACATTTAAAAACAACAAAAACTAATAAAAAAATACCACAAATTAATTTAATAGACTAAAAATAAATAAGAATAAACTAAAAATAATGATTAAGAATAAATAAAAAATTAACAACAAAAACCAATAAAAAAAACACAAAAAAATCTAAAAATTAAAAAACAAAACAAAACAAAACAAAATGACAAACTTTAAAATGAATGATGTCAAACTGCAAACGTGATGGTAAAATGATGATAACTAAAATAAATAAATAAATAAATAAAGTTAAAATTAAAACAGAAAATCTAAAAAAATATTAAGAAAAAATATACCAGTATCTAAATGATACTAAAATAAGACTCCAAGCATGAAGGGGCCTAAAAAGAGGTCAAAGATGAGCCTAAACACTAACGGAGGCTCTAGGGCGAGGGATGATGGTGTTTTCTAAAGTGTGCAGAAGGAGGAGGTGACCAATGGCACTCTTACCTTTCCAGAATACTGCGACATTGTCCGCTGGATTGTGTCCAAACTCACCCACACGCAACAAAGTGTGAGAGGGAAAAGTTGGACGGGCCAATATATACACCATCCTGTGATCTCGCGAGAGCCGCTCCGCAAACATCCCACAATGGAGAGCTTTAGGCTTGTGCTGAGCAGACGCTTTCCACAGTCCTGCTGATTCTGGCCTCTGCAGCTCCGGCTTCAATAGATTTTGCTTCGCTCGACTTTGTGGGCGGTTTTGTCAACGTGAGGCTTGTGTTTAACGTAAACGCCTCTTATTGTACATTTTACCTCTTCAGAATGTCATCACTGTAAAAATTATACATTATAAAACATTACATTAAATTAAGCAGATTTTCTCTCTGTTTTTTTTTTGTGCATACTTTCTCAACAGTTTACCTTACCAAAACCTCATTGTTTTAATGCAAACAATATACATTATTTAAATCAAGCATGAGAAATGGCATTAAAAAAATGGAATCACTTTGGCATAAAAAAGAAAAAAAAACTCATTGTGTTTTAAAATATTAATGATTAAGACAAAAAATATTAATTTAAAACTATTATAAACATTTTAGGAACACATTTTTGTCAGTGTAGGTGGAAAAAAATATTTATTTTAAAAATCAAAATTAAATATAAAAATTTAATTAAAAAAAGAATAAAAGCTACCTAAACATAAAAAAAAACAATATTAAAAATCACAAAAATACTAAAATTAACATTAAATTACACACAAAAAACTACTTTATGTGAAATAAAATAAATGCTGATTGCAATAAAAATAATTGTTTTTAAATGAAATAGTTTTTTTTTATAAAAGCTACAAAAAGCATTTTAAAACATCAATACTCAAAAATAAGATCACCAATTATTTTAATGCAACCTGATGTACTATAAAACTTTTAATAAAAAAGTAAAAAATGTATTTAATTAAAAAAAAATTAAAAGCCATATAAACATTTTAAAACAACAATACTCATAAAAATGACAAAAACATCAAAAGTACTAAAACTTCAAAATTAACGTTAAAGCAGAAAATATATTTATAAAAAAAGCTAAAAAAAAATAAAAAAACATCTCATTTAAATATAAAAAAATTATTTTATGTGAAATAAAATAAATGTTAAATAAGATAAAATATTAAACAAAAAAATTAAATAAGTCAAAAATTGTTATAATAAACTTTATATTTATAAACTTTATATTTAATTAAAAAAAGCTACATAAACATTTTAAAACAATACTCCTTAAAATGACAAAAACACATTAAAAGTACTAGTTAAAATTAACATAAAAGCAGAATATATATATATATATACACACACACACACACACACACACACAACTAATTTAAATAAAAAAAATATAAGTTACATAAACTAAAATGCCAAACAACATCAAAAGTACTAAAACTAACTAAAATTAACATGAAAGCAGAAAATATTTATATAAAAAACTAATTATATATATATATAATTTTATGTGAAATAAAATAAATGTTAACTGGAATTAAAAAAAAAAGTATACATATAAAAAGTAAAAAATGTATTTAATTAAAAAAAAATAAAAGCTACAAAAACATAAAAAACAATACAAAAAAAAAATCTAATTTAAATATTTAAAAAAATTATATGTGCAATAAAAAGAATGTTTACTGGAATAAAATATATTGTCAAAAAAATGAATCAAAAGAATAAAAATGTTATTTTCATTTTAATTATATATAATAATATTTTATTTTTAAATGTATTTAATGTAATACAAATTTATGAAAGCTACATTATTTAAATCAAGCATGAAATCAGGCATAAAAAACTCTATGTGTGTTAAAATATTAATGATTAAGACGAAATATTAATTTAAAACTAAGATATACTTATATTAGAGAGTGTAGGTGTCTAGTGTTTAATAACAGTGTAAATGAGAGCCAGCGAGTCGACTGATAGTGAAACAAAATGCTGCGTTTAATGATTACAATCAAAAAAGTCCAACAACATTCACTACTGAATGAATGCTGCCGACTTTATTGGCCATAATTACAGGTTTAAGAAACACCATTTACAAATTCCAGAGGGAACAGAGAGGAGGATGAGAGGTAGAGAAGAAGAGCGAAACGCAAACGTAAGGCTGAAGACTGCGCGTGTTTGTGTTATTCACATTCCGTCTCACAGAGGAATAAATTAAAGAAAAATATCACACAACTAAAAATGTACAAATTAAAAGTCAAAAGTATAAAAAAGGGTCTAAAAGAAAAAGCCGACATGTCAATGCAGGAAACAGGCAGTTAGCCACTTCAAGTAGAGGGATTCGTTTCCCAGTGTCCAGTGCGGCGGAGGGGCTGGAAACAGACTTTTCTAGCAAACGTCACCCTTTACTCCTACAACTAGACCACAAAACACACACATGCTTGCTAGAAAAGTTTGTGCTGTTCTCCGGTGGGCGGGGCAGACTGTGGGAGAGGGGGCGGGGTCTGGGGGGAGGGGGCGGGGTTATCTACATCATGGAGCAGGGCGTCCGGCCCTGAGGAGCGCCTCCGTCCATCTTCTCCGCCTCCAGGATTATCCTCTTAAACACCTCCACCGCCGTCTGCAAAACACACAAACATTATGTGAAAATCCTGATTTTAATAATATATAAAAAATTCTAAAAAGCTACATATACATTTTAAAACAACAATACTCATAAAAAAAGAAAAGGAAAAAAAAAACATCAAAAGTTCTAAGACTTTAAACTAAAATTAACATTACAGCAGAAAATATATAAAAAAAAAATCGGAAAAAAAATATAAGAAATAAAATAAACGCTAACTGGTATTACATATTTTGAAAAAAAAAAAATGATTTAATTAAAAAAAGCTATATAAACACTTTAAAATGACAATAGTCATAAAAAAGACAAACAGATCAAAAGCAATAGAATTAACATTGAAGCAGAAAATATTTATTAAAAATCTAATTTAAATATTCAAATTTTATTTAAAAAAGCTACATAAACATTTTAAAACAACAATATTCATAAAAATGACAAACACATCAAAACTACTAAAACTTTTACTAAAATGAACATTAAAGCAAAATTTTTTTTATTTTAATATTGAATTTTTTTATGTAAAATAAAATAAATGTTAACTGTAATAAAATATTTAAAAAAATCACAAAAAAACTCAACAAAAAGTAATTTAATTTTAAAAATGATAAAATGCTACATAAACATTTTAAAACAACAATATTCATAAAAATGACAAAAACACATCAAAACTACTAAAACTTTTACTAAAATGAACATTAAAGCAAAAAAATTTAATTTTAACATTGAAAATTTTTTTATGTAAAATAAATGTTAACTGTAATAAAATATTAAAAAAAAATCAACAAAAAGTAATTTAATTTAATTTTAAAAATGATAAAATGCTACATAAACATTTTAAAACAACAATATTCATAAAAATGACGAAAACACATCAAAACTACTAAAACTTTTACTAAAATGAACATTAAAGCAAAAAAATTTAATTTTAACATTGAAATTTTTTTTATGTAAAATAAATGTTAACTGTAATAAAATATTAAAAAAAAATCAACAAAAAGTAATTTAATTTAATTTTAAAAATGATAAAATGCTACATAAACATTTTAAAACAACAATACTCATAAAAAAAGAAAAGAAAAAAAAAACATTAAACTAAAATTAACATTACAGCAGAAAATATTTTTTAAAAATCGGAAAAATATATAAGAAATAAAATAAAATAAACGCTAACTGGTATTACATATTTTGTAAAAATTTTTAAAAATTAAAAAAGAATGATTTAATTTAAAAAAAGCTATATAAACACTTTAAAATGACAATAGTCATAAAAAAGACAAACAGATCAAAAGCAATAGAATTAATATTTTTTTTTTACAAAAAAATTTATGTAAAATAAATGCTAACTGTAATAAAATATTTTTAAAAAATCAACAAAAAGTAATTTAATTTAATTTTAAAAATTATAAAATGCTACATAAACATTTTAAAACAACAATACTCAAAAAAAGAAAAGAAAATTAAAGCTGCAAGCAGCGATGAACGGGCCCTCGCACCCGGGCTCACCGCCGACCGGTGGCTTTAGGAAAACAGCAAATGGTGGGTAGTATGCTTTTAATACAGTAAAAATAGGAGAAATATGTCAAAGTCACTTAAATGTGCCAAATTTCCTGCTGCCAGCTGGTGGCGCTATGCATATAACTGATTATTGGCATGTAGATGTGTTCAGGCCACCACTTTCATCAAACATATGAAGTTTGGTGCAGATTGACCTTGGTATGTTTGAGTTAGTGCAAGATATGATATATCCTGCTGCCAATAGGTGGCGCTATAATAATATCTGTATATTGGCCTTTAGATGTCTTCAGGCCAGGACTCTTACCAAACATGTGAAGTTTGAGGCAGATCGGACATTTTATGGCTGAGTTATAACAACTTTTATGTCCATGGCGAAACATCAAACTTTGTCAGGCCGCCATGGACACGCCCTTTAACGAAAACTCAAGATCTTCACAATTTAACATCTCTAAGGCCTCGAGATCAGACTGACCAAATATAATGTTAATATCATTAAATCTCTAGGAGGAGTTTGGTACAAGTCATTTCCTGTTGCCAACAGGTGGCGCTGTGATTATAATAGAATATAGGCCTTCAGATTGGTTCAGGCCAGGACTCTTATCGAACATGTGAAGTTTGAGGCAAATCGGACATTTTATGGCTGAGTTATAACAAGATTTATATCCATGGCGAGACCACGAAATTTGCCAGGCCGCCACGGACACGCCCTTCAACGAAAACTCAAGATCTTCGCAATTTAACATCGCTAAAGCCTTTTTATTAGACTGACCGATTTTGGTGTTGATCTGATTAAATCTCCAGGAGGAATTTGTTGCAGAGTACAGCATGACACTTCCTGGTGCCTGCAGGTGGCGCTATGAGTAAAACTAAATATGGGCATGTAGATGTCTTCAGGTCAGGAGTGTTATCACACATGTGAAGTTTGGGGCAGATCGGGCATTTTATGCCTGAGTTATAGCAACTTCCTTTTTCATGGCGAAACATCGAAATTTGCGAGGCCGCCACGGACACGCCCTCTGATGAAAACTCTAGATCTTCGCAATTTAACGTCACAAAGGGCTTTAGATTAGACTCACCAAATTTGGTGTTGATCCGAATAAATCTCTAGGAGGAGTTCGTTCAAGTATGACGCCTGAAAATGGCAAAAATGACACAAATTTTGCTAAGAAAATTAATAATAACCGACTTCCTGTTGGGTTTCGGATTTTGTCCCAGGAGGCTTTTTTGTAGGTATTGGTGAGTTACATGTGTGTACCGATTTGCGTGCATGTACGTGAATCACAGCTGAATGCGCACACCGCGGAACGTGTAAAGGTGGCGCTATTGAGCCATTTTGCCACACCCACTTCTGCAACCCATATCAGACGTCCATTTTCGCCAGGTTTGATGTGTGTGCAAAGTTTCATGAGTTTTCGGGTATGTTTAGGCCCTCAAAAATGCGATTCATTCCGGAGAAGAAGAATAATAATAATTAAAGCTGCAAGCAGCGATGAACGGGCCCTCGCACACGGGCTCACCGCCGACAGGTGGCTTTTTGAACACAGCTAATGGTGGGCAGTATGCTTTTAATCCAGTAAAAATAGGAAAAATTATGTCAAAGTCACTTAAATGTGCCAAATTTCCTGCTGCCAGCTGGTGGCGCTATGCCTATAACTGATTATTGGCATGTAGATGTGTTCAGGTTGGCACTTTCATCAAACATATGAAGTTTGGTGCAGATTGACCTTGGTATGTTTGAGTTAGTGAAAGATATGATATATCCTGCTGCCAACAGGTGGCGCTATGATAATATCTGAATATTGGCCTTTAGGTATCTTCAGGCCAGGACTCTTACCAAACCTGTGAAGTTTGAGGCAGATCGGACATTTTATGGCTGAGTTATAACAACTTTTATGTACATGGCGAAACATCAAACTTTGTCACGCCGCCACAGACACGCCCTTTAACGAAAACTCAAGATCTTCGCAATTTAACATCTCTAAGGCCTCTAGATCAGACTGAGCAAATATAAAGTTGATATCATTAAATCTCTAGGAGGAGTTTGCTACAAGTCATTTCCTGTTGCCAACAGGTGGCGCTGTGATTATAATAGAATATTGGCCTTCAGATTTGTTCAGGCCAGGACTCTTATCGAACATGTGAAGTTTGAGGCAAATCGGACATTTTATGGCTGAGTTATAACAAGTTTTATATCCATGGCGAGACCTCGAAATTTGTCAGGCCGCCACGGACACGCCCTTTACCAAAAACTCAAGATCTTCACAATTTAACATCACTAAGGCCTTTATATTAGACTGACCGATTTTGGTGTTGATCTGTATAAATCTCTAGGAGGAGTTGGTTGCAGAGTACAGCATGACACTTCCTGTTGCCAGCAGGTGGCGCTATGACTATAACTGAATATGGATATGTAGATGTCATCAGGTCAGGAGTGTTATCACACATGTGAAGTTTGGGACAGATCGGACATTTTATGCCTAAGTTATAGCAACTTCCTTTTTCATGGCGAAACATCGAAATTT
The DNA here is from genome assembly GCF_049309525.1 of Garra rufa. Taxonomy (NCBI): domain Eukaryota; kingdom Metazoa; phylum Chordata; class Actinopteri; order Cypriniformes; family Cyprinidae; genus Garra; species Garra rufa. The sequence continues at coordinate 38,689,351 of NC_133384.1, forward strand.
GCGAGGCCGCCACGGACACGCCCTTCGATGAAAACTCTAGATCTTCACAATTTAACGTCACAAAGGGCTTTAGATTAGACTCACCAAATTTGCTGTTGATCGGAGTAAATCTCTAGGAGGAGTTTGTTCAAGTACCACGCCTGAAAATGGCAAAAATGACACAAATTTTGCTAAGAAAATTAATAATAACCGACTTCCTGTTGGGTTTCGGATTTTGTCCCAGGAGGCTTTTTTGTAGGTATTGGTGAGCTACATGTGTGTACCGATTTTCATGCATGTACGTGAATCATAGCTGAAAGCGCACACCGCGGAACGTGTAAAGGTGGCGCTATCGAGCCGTTTTGCCACACCCATCTCTGAAACCCATATCAGACATCCATTTTCGCCAGGTTTGATGTGTGTGCAAAGTTTCATGAGTTTTCGGGTATGTTTAGGCCCTCAAAAATGCGATTCATTCCGGAGAAGAAGAATAATAATAATAATTAAAGCTGCAAGCAGCGATGAACGGGCCCTCGCACCCGGGCTCACCGCCGACCGGTGGCTTTAGGAACACAGCAAACGGTGGGCAGTATGCTTTTAATACAGTAAATGTAGGAAAAATAGATCAAAGTCACTTAAATGTGCCAAACTTCCTGCTGCCAGCTGGTGGCGCTATGCCTATAACTGATTATTGGCATGTAGATGTGTTCAGGCCAGCACTTTGATCAAACATATGAAGTTTGGTTCAGATTGACCTTGGTATGTGTGAGTTAGTGCAAGATATGATATATCCTGCTGCCAATAGGTGGCGCTATAATAATATCTGTATATTGGCCTTTAGATGTCTTCAGGCCAGGACTTTTACCAAACATGTGAAGTTTGAGGCAGATCGGACATTTTATGGCTGAGTTATAACAACTTTTATGTCCATGGCGAAACATCAAACTTTGTCAGGCCGCCATGGACACGCCCTTTGACGAAAACTCAAGATCTTCACAATTTAACATCTCTAAGGCCTCGAGATCAGACTGACCAAATATATTGTTGATATCATTAAATCTCTAGGAGGAGTTTGGTACAAGTCATTTCCTATTGCCAACAGGTGGCGCTGTGATTATAATAGAATATAGGCCTTCAGATTGGTTCAGGCCAGGACTCTTATCGAACATGTGAAGTTTGAGGCAAATCGGACATTTTATGGCTGAGTTATAACAAGTTTTATATCCATGGCGAGACCACGAAATTTGCCAGGCCGCCATGGACACACCCTTCAACGAAAACTCAAGATCTTCGCAATTTAACATCGCTAAAGCCTTTTTATTAGACTGACCGATTTTGGTGTTGATCTGATTAAATCTTTTGGAGGAGTTTGTTGCAGAGTACAGCATGACACTTCCTGGTGCCAGCAGGTGGCGCTATGAGTAAAACTGAATATGGGTATGTAGATGTCATCAGGTCAGGTGTGTTATCACACATGTGAAGTTTGGGGCAGATCGGGCATTTTATGCCTGAGTTATAGCAACTTCCTTTTTCATGGCGAAGCATCGAAATTTGCCAGGCCGCCACGGACACGCCCTCCGATGAAAACTCTAGATCTTCGCAATTTAACGTCACAAAGGGCTTTAGATTAGACTCACCAAATTTGCCGTTAATCCGAATAAATCTCTAGGAGGAGTTCGTTCAAGTATGACGCCTGAAAATGGCAAAAATTACACAAATTTTGCTAAGAAAATTAAAAATAACCGACTTCCTGTTGGGTGTCAAATTTTGCTCCAAGAGGCTTTTTTGTAGGTTTTGGTGAGCTACATGTGTGTACCGATTTTCGTGCATGTACGTGAATCACAACTGAAAGCGCACACCGCGGAACGTGTAAAGGTGGCGCTATCGAGCCATTTTACCACACCCACTTCTGCAACCCATATCAGACGTAAATTTTCGCCAGGTCTGATGTGTGTGCGAAGTTTCATGAGTTTTCGGGTATGTCTAAGCCCTCAAAAATGCGATTCATTTTGGAGAAGAATAATAATAATAATAATAATAATAATAAACGAAGCAGATCCAATAGGGTCCTCACACCATCGGTGCTCGGGCCCTAATTAAAGCTGCAAGCAGCGATGAACGGGCCCTCGCACACGGGCTCACCGCCGACCGGTGGCTTTAGAAACACAGAAAATGGTGGGTAGTATGCTTTTTATACAGTAAAAATAGGAGAAATATGTCAAAGTCACTTAAATGTGCCAAATTTCCTGCTGCCAGCTGGTGGCGCTATGCCTATAACTGATTATTGGCATGTAGATGTGTTCAGGCCACCACTTTCATCAAACATATGAAGTTTGGTGCAGATTGACCTTGGTATGTTTGAGTTAGTGAAAGATATGATATATCCTGCTGCCAACAGGTGGCGCTATGATAATATCTGAATATTGGCCTTTAGGTGTCTTCAGGCCAGGACTCTTACCAAACCTGTGAAGTTTGAGGCAGATCAGACATTTTATGGCTGAGTTATAACAACTTCTATGTCCATGGCGAAACATCAAAATTTGTCACGCCACCACAGACACGCCCTTTAACGAAAACTCAAGATCTTCGCAATTTAACATCTCTAAGGCCTCTAGATCAGACTGACCAAATATAATGTTGATATTAGGGGTGGGAAAAAAAATCGATATTGCAATATATTGTTGTGCTCTCTGTCGCAATAAATAATCGATACACTAACGGCCAATATCGATATTTTATTACAACACAAATGATTAATTTACCCGTCGTCAGTGTCACTGTCACTACCCAATATCTACCATTCTGTTTGCGGGGGGCGCTGTTCGAGTAAATAGGCGTAAAGTGGCAGAAGCAGCGGCCAGTGAAGAACACAAGTTATCTTACAACATCAGAGAAGAAGCGCAGAAAAAAAGAAGTGAGAAGAATGGCGGAAGATAACGAAAAACAAATCAAAGACGCACCCGCTAGTTGAGCATGCTGATCAGTTACGCCTGTTTCACTCCGTCTGCAGTGCTTATGCGTTGAGTATTTTTTTCCGCACCCATGTTAACGGATTAGAGCGTTCACACTGCACGCGGTTGCTGTGCAAGTGCATTAAATAATACATTGTTTATTATACGTTGAGTTTAAACGTGAATATATCTAGAATTGTATTATTGTACTGTGATAAAAGAGTATCACAATGCTGAAAAAGCACGTTTGTATTTGAAATCAAAATAACGGATAAATGGTGTGTTTGTGGTAAACAGCCGCGGATCAGGAACGGACTGCAAACGCGTCCTGTGTGAAAGCAAAACGAGTCCGTGCTGCTTCTGCATCGCATACGCAACGCACACGGACTGCATACACACTGCAGACGGAGTGTGTGTGAAACAGGCGTTAGTGTTCCTCAAGAAGAATATGCATTGATGAGACCACTGTCCAGGTTAACATAAAGCACTTTACAGTAACTTACTACTGACGTTTCAGTATCACGGTTTACAATGTTAGTTAATGTTCATGTTGTTTTTTTAATGTTCAGGCACTTTTATCTGTCTAGCTGTACATTGTTTACATTTAAGACCAGGAGGCAGTGAGTTATTATGCAAATGCATATTTCTTTGCACAGTGTTGGAAATGTTGGCATTAATAAATGCATAAGATTTCCTTATTATGGGTATTTTTTTCTTTTTCAGTCACATATATCGTGATATATCGTTGATGAAATTTCTTCCAATATATTGAATATCGTAGATATCGTGAATCGCGATATTATCGATATCGTGGGCCACATATCGCCACAGAATTGAATCGTGAGTTACCTGTATCGTCCCACCCCTAGTTGATATCATTAAATCTCTAGGAGGAGTTTGATACAAGTAATTTCCTGTTGCCAACAGGTGGCGCTGTGATTATAATAGAATATTGGCCTTCAGATGCGTTCAGGCCGGGACTCTTATCGAATATGTGAAGTTTGAGGCAAATCTGACATTTTTTGGCTGAGTTATAACAAGTTTTATATCCATAGCGGGACCTCGAAATTTGTCAGACCGCCACGGACACGCCCTTTACCGAAAACTCAAGATCTTCACAACTTAACATCACTAAGGCCTTTATATTAGACTGACCGATTTTGGTGTTGATCTGTATAAATCTTTAGGAGGAGTTTGTTGTAGAGTACAGCATGACACTTCCTTTTGCCTGCAGGTGGCGCTATGACTATAACTGAATATGGGCATGTAGATGTCTTCAGGTCAGGAGTGTTATCACACATGTGAAGTTTGGGGCAGATCGGACATTTTATGCCTAAGTTATAGCAACTTCCTTTTTCATGGCGAAACATCGAAATTTGCGAGGCCGTCACGGACACACCCTCCGATGAAAACTCTAGATCTTCACAATTTAACGTCACAAAGGGCTTTAGATTAGACTCACCAAATTTGGTGTTGATCGCAATAAATCTCTAGGAGGAGTTCGTTCAAGTATGACACCTGAAAATGGCAAAAATGACACAAATTTTGCTGAGAAAATTAATAATAACCGACTTCCTGTTGGGTTTCGGATTTTATCTCAAGAGGCTTTTTTGTAGGTATTGGTGTGTTACATGTGTGTACCGATATTTGTGCATGTACGATAATCACAGCTGAATGCGCACACCGCGGAACGTGTAAAGGTGGCGCTATTGAGCCATTTTGCCACACCCACTTCTGCAACCCATATCAGACGTCCATTTTCGCCAGGTCTGATGTGTGTGCAAAGTTTCGTTAGTTTTCGGGTATGTTTAGGCCCTCAAAAATGCGATTCATTCCGGATAAGAAGAATAATAATAATAATAATAATAATAAACGGAGCAGATTCAATAGGGTCCTCACACCATCGGTGCTCGGGCCCTAATTAAAGCTGCGAGCAGCGATGAACGGGCCCTCGCACCCGGGCTCACCGCCGACCAGTGGCTTCAGGAAAACAGCAAACGGGGGGCAGTATGCTTTTAATACAGTAAATGTAGGAGAAATATGTCAAAGTCACTTAAATGTGCCAAACTTGCCGCTGCCAGCTGGTGGCGCTATGCCTATAACTGATTATTGGCATGTAGATGTGTTCAGGCCAGCACTATTATCAAACATATGAAGTTTGGTGCAGATTGACCTTGGTATGTTTGAGTTAGTGAAATATATGAGATATCCTGCTGCCAACAGGTGGCGCTATGATAATATCTGAATATTGGTCTTTAGGTGTCTTCAGGCCAGGACTCTTACCAAACCTGTGAATTTTGTGGCAGATCAGACATTTTCAGGCTAAGTTATAACCACTTCTATGTCTATGCAGAAACATCAAACTTTGTCAGGCCACCACGGACATGCCCTTTAATGAAAACTCAAGATCTTCACAATTTAACATCTCTAAGGCCTCAAGATCAGACTGACCAAATATAATGTTGATTTAACTAAATGCAATCAATGCAAGGACTTCAGATAAATGCCAACTGTGAACCAGTATGCTACAAATTGCCTATTTTCTGATGATGATGATAAGAACATGATTCATGATGATAGCAAAATGTTATTATTGCTTGCTTTACGTCCACCACTTCTGCTTAAATGTCATTGTTACCTATCTGAACAATTTTTGTGTGGATATTGCTTTGCTGGTGACTCCTGTTATAAGACATCACTCTTAAGTGCTACATAACTAAGAATCAATAAGGAAAACGGTGCCCAGTTGGCACATGCATTCACAGTAACCATCTGCTAGTTTTGATTTTAAGTTTACAGAATTGAAAGGGTTACACTTTAAAATCAACACACAGACACATACACACAAAATATAAAATGTTGCCATCCAGTTTCATTTGTTAAAATTAACTATATTAGTTAACATGACCAATAAATAAATACCATTTATTAATGTTAATTAATATTAAGCTAAAAAAAGTATTCATATAAAGTTTATGTACTGTGAATTAACATGAACATGAACACAGTTCATGTGGGTGTACAGCAATACACAATAAAGTGCTCTATAAACGCTTCATTCTTTCAAAATATCTTTAAAAATCAAGTTGAGTATTTTAACGGGGTGATATATATATATATATATATATATAACTGATCTTAAAATTATGGTTTTCAGATGTTTTGAAGAGATAACAGTAACGTTTGTTTTGTTGTCAAAGTCTGTCTTAATTTTTTATTATTATTATTTTATATTCAATAAATAACACTATGTAAATATTGTCTATCAATGAAGATAAATTGATCATGCTAAAAAGTTGTATTTTTAAATCTTTTGCTATGTGACTGAATAGGACAAGTTCATGGTACAGTTAAGTAAAAAATAAATAAAAAACAACAACTGCAAAATACGAACAATGAAAGACTTAGTGACCCTTTATATTTTCTCAAAATATCAGACTCTCAAAGATCAGACATATTTATGTAATTACAATACATACAGTATGTGCATTTTTTGTTCAAAGATGGTCTGTAGGATGGCTCTCTACTCTGTCACCCTCTCTGCCTCTCACCCCTCCCCCCTGCAATAATGAGCTTCTCTGTGCCTGACTGAACGCACACACATACTGTAGAGACATTCACCAGAGTGACAGCAGGTTTCTGAGTTATTTTTTTAATTTTATTTAATTCATTGAAGCTTGTATAAAATTTATATTTCCAGCACTTGCTCAGCATGATTAGATCTCTGTGTGAAAAAAGTTTTAAAGAGTTTGGATGCTGCACTTTAAAGATATAAAAAATTAGGGTTATGTTTTTTACTACATCTTTAAAAAATCACCACGTCAACACCGTTCGAGATATCCAAAATCCGCTCGCAATTTAACATCTTCAGAATCTTCTCTTCATGTTAAAAAAGTTTGGTGTGAACAGCTGGTTGTTCTTAGGAGTAGTGTGAATTTGTTTACAGCCTGATTTTTCAAAAAATCCACCTTCAAATCAAAATAGCCGGCTTTCTGTTGGTCTTAGCTAATGAGTTTGATTTAGAAAGTTGTCCAGATTGATGAGAGCAATATAAGTACAGAGTTTGGTGACTGTAGGAAAAACTAACCCCCCAACTTTTGTCAAAAGATGGCGCTATAGAGTGCCTGCTCCACGCCCATTTATGACCTTTTGCCAGTGTCTAACTATAATTAATATTGATGTGTGTGTTGAGTTTCATGAAATTCTAAGCATGTTATCTGCCTCGAAAAGACAGGAATGTAATTTTAAAGTTTGACACGTTGCCATGGCAACAGCATTTGATTTATCATCGACCCCTTTACATATTCTTTATCGGCCGTGTTTTGACATGATTTTGATGAAGTTTAAAGAAAATCGAGTAAAATTAAGAGGCTGATTTCAAAGCATTTTGAAAATGACACGTTTCCTGCTGCCAGTTGGTGGCGCTATAACTTTGACTCATAATAGTCACATTTATGGAATCGGCATCATACAAGGAACAAACTGGTGAAGTTCCATCAGAATCAGGCAATGTGTGCAACAGTTATTAGACACTTCCTGTTTCTCATTTCTCGCCATAACTTTGTCGCCTTGCTACGGCCAAACCGTTCGAGATATCAAAAATCTCCTCGCAATTTAGCGTCCCCAATGTCTTGAGATCATGCTGACCGAGTTTGGTGACAATCCCATGGAATTCCTGGGAGGAGTACGTTAAATTCCAGAGCATGCGCTTTTTAAACAGCCCTAAATATCTCACTTCCTGTTGCGTGGAGCCCATGACATAGAGTACAAAAGTTGTTCAGCTCGATGAGTTCTATATGTGTACCGAGTTTCATATCAATACGCGCAAGTATGTGTGCGCAGTACATCAAGTTTTCAAACTGTGTTCCAGGGGGCGCTGTAGAGGCCCTGAACCACGCCCGGGTCCCAGCCTCTGTGGCGTCCGGACGACGGCAGATTCCGACGTGTGTGCAAATTTTCAAGAGTTTTTGAGTATGTTAAGGCCCCCAAAAGTGCCCCAACGGTTGAAAAAAAATAAAAAAAAAAAAAAAAAAAAAAAAAACAAATAAGAATCCTTAGAAGAACAATAGGGCCTTCGCCCTTTTGGGCTCGGGCCCTAATTAAAGCTGCAAGCAGCGATGACCGGGCCCTCGCCGTCTGTGCATTCGCAATCCCGATAGCATCAGGAAAACGGTGCCCAGTTGGCACATGCATTCACAGTAACCCTTTGGACTAACCCTAACTGTCTCTCCTCCTCTCTGACTCTTTCTCTTACCACCCATCCCCCCTCCTTACACTCAACCACTTACCACACAAACACACACATTGAGTGCAGAGCAGAGTGAGATCAGATATGTTTTTTTTATTTTCTTTAATTCGTGGAGTTTTGTATAATTATGAAATGAACTGTGTTTGATCAGAATGAATAGTTATTTGTTTGAAAAAAGTTTCAAAGAGTTAGGATGCTGCACTTTAAATATATAATAAATCATTGAAAATTGAAAATGGAAAATTAAATTCTAAGCACGCTATCTGCCTCAAAAACACAGGAAACAAATATTTGAATTTATTTTTTATTTTTATTTATTTGCCATGGCAACAGCATTTGATGCATCAGGGACGCCTTTACAGACTCTCATCGGCCGTGTTTTTACATTATTCTGATGAAGTTTGAAGAAAATCGAGTACAAATATATTGTTCGTTGTTTGTTCGTGTTTGTAAGTTCATTAACCATTGTTACCAAATAGTTACTATTTTAAATAGTTACCATGTTTTATGGTCTACAAGCATTTTTAAATATTATTTTAATAATCTATAAGCATCTGTGAAATAATTATAAACAAATATATTAAAAATAAATACATATTAACTTAGTTGATTTTTTTTGGCCTTTTTGTATTTGTTTCTCTTTCTAATTAAGTGAACTGAGCAGTACAGTATAGTGTCATACTTATAAGATTTTTTGTTCTACCAGTGAGAGTGTATATATGTATTTAAATCATATAATTTTTCCTTAAAAGATAAAAAAAGATTTTAATGCTCTTTAAGCACCTATACAAAATAATTATGTAAAAGTACACTGAAAGTACAGTATATATCAACTGATTCTATGGATTATTGTCATTCTTATACACTGACAATGAGCTAAATAGCATTAGAGGTCAAACGATTCCTTATCTTATGAGGACCTCTAGTGTTCATCCCTGGTATTAGAGCTTTAATCTGACAAATTTAAATGACACTTTAATGTTTTTGGGGCCTCTGAGCATGATAACATTTTGAAACTATACGTATTTCCTAAGAATTTCTTGTTCTTTATATGTAAAAAGTTTTGATGAGTTAGAATAATGCAATTTAAAGATATATGAAAATAACTCTCCATCTTTTTTATTGTTACTTTCATAAATCACCACATCAACACCGTTCAAGATATCCCAAAGCCGTTCACAATATAGGGAACATTTTCCCTATATTCTGATGATGATGATAAGAACATGTAATTCATGATGATAACAAAATGTTATTATTGCTTGCTTTACGTCCACCACTTCTGCTTCAATGTCATCGTTACCTATCTGTTCATTTTGTGTGTGGATATTGCTTTGCAGGTGACTCCTGTTATAAGACATAACTTTTAAGCGCTATAACTAAGAAAGAATCAATTAGGAAAACGGTGCCCAGTTGGCACATGCATTCACAGTAACCCTCAGCCAGTTTGGATTTAAAGTTTACAGAATTGAAAGGGTTAGACTTTAAAATCAACACAGAGACACATACACATACTATATAAAATGTTGCCATCCAGTTTCATTTGTTAACATTAACTATATTAGTTAACATGAACAATAATTAAATAGCATTTATTAATGTTAATTAATATTAAGCTAAAAAAGTATTCATATATTGTTTAAAGGTAAATTAGTATCTTTTAACATTAGTTTATGTACTGTGAATTAACATGAACATGAACACAGTTCATGTGGGCGTACAGCAATACCCAATAAAGTGCTCTATAAACGCTTCATTCTTTGAAAATATCTTTAAAAATCAAGTTGAGTATTGTAATGGGGCGATATATATATATATAACTGATCTTAAAATGGTAAAATTTTCAGATGTTTTGAACAGATAACAGCAAAGTTTGTTTTGTTGACAAAGTTTGTCTTGAAACTGTTAATTAAAATGTTATATTCAATAAATAACACTATGAAAATAAATGTCTATCAATGAAGATAAACCGCTCATGCTAAAAAGTTGTATTTTTCTTAATCTTTTGCTATGTGACTGAATAGGACAAGTTCATGGTACAGTTCAGTAAAAAATAAATAAAAAAACAACAACTGCAAAATACAAACAATGAAAGACTTAGTGACCCTTTATATTTTCTCAAAATATCAGACTCTCAAAGATCAAACATATTTATGTAACATCAATGTGCATTTTTTCCTCAAAGATGGTCTTTAGCAAGACAGCATGTTCTACTCTCTCTCCCTCTCTCCCTTTCACCCCTCCCCCTTCAGTCTCTCTTCAGTCACTCAATGGTGACTGAACACAGACACTCAAGGCAGAGTGACAGCAGGTTTCTGATTTATTTTTTTAATTTTCTTTAATTCGTAGAAGCTTGAATTAAATTGATATTTACAGCACTTGCTCAGAATGATAAGATCTCTGTGTGAAAAAAGTTTTAAATAGTTAAGATGCTGCACTTTAAAGATATAGAAAATGACGGTTATACATCTTTAAAAAATCACCACGTCAACACCGTTCAAGATATCCCAAAACCGCTCGCAATTTAACATCTTCAGAATCTTCTCTTCATGTTAAAAAAGTTTGGTGTGAACAGCTTGTTCTTCTTAGGAGGAGTATAAATTTGTTTACAGCCTGATTTTTCCAAAAATCCACATTCAAATCAAAATAGCCGGCTTCCTGTTGGTGTTAGCTAATTAGTTTAATTTAGAAAGTTGTCCAGATTGATGAGAACAATATATGTACAGAGTTTGGTGACTGTAGGAAAAACTAACCCCCCAACTTTTGTCAAAAGATGGCGCTATAGAGTGCCTGCTCCACGCCCATTTATGATCTTTTGCCAGTGTCTAACTATCATTAATATTGATGTGTGTGTTGAGTTTCATGAAATTCTAAGCATGTTATCTGCCTCGAAAAGACAGGAATCTAATTGTAAAGTTTGAGACGTTGCCATGGCAACAGCATTTGATTTATCATCGACCCCTTTACATATTCTTATCGGCCGTGTTTTGTCATGATTTTGATGAAGTTTAAAGAAAATCAAGTAAAATTAAGAGGCTGATTTCAAAGCATTTTGAAAATGACACGCTTCCTGCTGCCAGTTGGTGGCGCTATAACTTTGACTCATAATAGTCACATTTATGGAATCGGCATCATACAACAAACAAACTGGTGAAGTTTCATCAGAATCAGGCAATGTGTGCAACAGTTATTAGACACTTCCTGTTTCTCATTTCTCGCCATAACTTTGTCGCCTTGCCACGGCCAAACCGTTCGAGATATCAAAAATCTCCTCGCAATTTAGCGTCCCCAATGTCTTGAGATCATGCTGACCGAGTTTGGTGACAATCCCATGGAATTCCTGGGAGGAGTACGTTAAATTCCAGAGCATGCGCTTTTTAAACAGCCCTAAATATCTCACTTCCTGTTGCGTGGAGCCCATGACATAGAGTACAAAAGTTGTTCAGCTCGATGAGTTCTATATGTGTACCGAGTTTCATATCAATATATGCAAGTATGTGTGCGCAGTACATCAAGTTTTCAAACTGTGTTCCAGGGGGCGCTGTAGAGGCCCTGAACCACGCCCGGGTCCCAGCCTCTGTGGCGTCCGGACGACGGCAGATTCCGACGTGTGTGCAAATTTTCAAGAGTTTTTGAGTATGTTAAGGCCCCCAAAAGTGCCCCAACGGTTGAAAAAAAATAAAAATAAAAATAAAAAAAAAAACAAATAAGAATCCTTAGAAGAACAATAGGGCCTTCGCCCTTTTGGGCTCGGGCCCTAATAATAAACGAAGCAGATCCAATAGGGTCCTCACACCATCGGTGCTCGGGCCCTAATTAAAGCTGCGAGCAGCGATGAACGGGCCCTCGCACCCGGGCTCACCGTCGACCGGTGGCTTTAGGAAAACAGCAAACGGTGGGCAGTATGCTTTTAATACAGTAAATATATGAGAAATATGTCATAAGTCATTTAAATGTGCCAAACTTCCCATTGGCAGCTGGTGGCGCTATGCCTATAAATGGCATGTAGATGTGTTCAGGCCAGCACTATTATCAAACATATGAAGTTTGGTGCAGATTGACCTTGGTATGTTTGAGTTAGTGAAAGATATGATATATCCTGGTGTCAACAGGTGGCGCTATGATAATATCTGAATATTGGCCTTTAGGTGTCTTCAGGCCACGACTCTTACCAAACCTCTGAAGTTTGAGGCAGATCAGACATTTTATGGCTGAGTTATTACACCTATGTCCATGGCGAAACATCAAACTTTGTCAGGCCGCCACTGAAACTCAAGATCTTCACAATTTAACATCTCTAAGGCCTCTAGATCAGACTGACCAAATATAATGTTGATTTCATTAAATGTCTAGGAGGAGTTTGCTATAAACCTAATCCCCTGCAAGGACTTCAGATAATGCCAACTGTGAACCAAATGTGAACATTTTCCCTATATTCTGATGATGATGATGATAAGAACATGTAATTCATGATGATAACAAAATGTTATTATTGCTTGCATTACATTCACCACTTCTGCTTAAATCGTTACCTATCTGTACAATTTGTATGTGGATATTGCTTTGCTGGTGACTCCTGTTATAAGACATCACTCTTAAGCGCTACATAACTAAGAATCAATTAGGAAAACGGTGCACAGTTGGCAAATGCATTCACAGTAACCCTCTGCTTGTTTGGATTTTAAGTTTACTGAATTGAAAGGGTTACACTTGAAAATCAACACAGAGACACATACACACAATATATAAAATGTTGCCATCCAGTTTCATTTGTTAACATTAACTATATTAGTTAACATGAACAATAATTAAATAGCATTTATTAATGTTAATTAATATTAAGCTAAAAAAAAAGTATTCATATATTGTTTAAAGGTAAATTAGTATCTTTTAGTTTATGTACTATGAATTAACATAAACATGAACACAGTTCATGTGGGTGTACAGCAATACACAATAAAGTGCTCTATAAACGCTTAATTCTTTCAAAATATCTTTAAAAATCAAGTTGAGTGTTTTAATGGGGCGATATATATATAACTGATCTTCAAATGATGGTTTTCGGATGTTTTGAACAGATAACAGCAAAGTTTGTTTTGTTGTCAAAGTTTGTCTTGAAATTTTTAATTATTATAATTTTATATTCAATAAATAACACTATGAAAATATTGTCTACAATGAAGATAAATCACTCATGCTTAAAAGTTGTATTTTTCTTAATCTTTTGCTATGTGACTGAATAGGACAAGTTCATGGTACAGTTCAGTAAAAATAAATAAAAAACAACAACTGCAAAATACAAACAATGAAAGATTTAATGACCCTTTATATTTTCTCAAAATATCAGACATATTTATGTCGATTACGCTACAGCAATGTGCATCTTCCTCAAAGATGGTCTTAAGCAAAACAGCATGTTCCACTGGTCTCTCTCCCTTACACCCCTCCCCCCTTCAGTCACTCTTCAGTGACTCAATGGTGACTGAACACAGACAGGCACAGGCAGAGTGACAGCAGGTTTCTAATTTCTTTTTTTAATTTTCTTTAATTCATAGAAGCTTGTATAAAATTGATATTTACACCACTTGCTCAGAATGATAAGATCTCTGTGTGAAAAAAGTTTTAAAGAGTTTGGATGCTGCACTTTAAAGATATAAAAAAATGACGGTTATGTTTTTTACTACATCTTTAAAAAATCACCACGTCAACACCGTTCAAGATATCCAATATCCGCTCGCAATTTAACATCTTCAGAATCTTCTCTTCATGTTAAAAAAGTTTGGTGTGAATAGCTGGTTGTTCTTAGAAGAAGTGTGAATTTGTTTACAGCCTGATTTTTCCAAAAAAACACATTCAAATGGAAATATCCGGCTTCCTGTTGGTCTTAGCTAATGAGTTTAATTTAGAAAGTTGTCCAGATTGATGAGAACAATATATGTACAGAGTTTGGTGACTGTAGGAAAAACTAACCCCCCAACTTTTGTCAAAAGATGGCGCTATAGAGTGCCTGCTCCACGCCCATTTATGACCTTTTGCCAGTGTCTAACTATCATTAATATTGATGTGTGTGTTGAGTTTCATGAAATTCTTAGCATGTTATCTGCCTCGAAAAGACAGGAATCTAATTTTAAAGTTTGACACGTTGCCATGGCAACAGCATTTGATTTATCATCGACCCCTTTACATATTCTTATCGGCCGTGTTTTGACATGATTTTGATGAAGTTTAAAGAAAATCAAGTAAAATTAAGAGGCTGATTTCAAAGCATTTTGAAAATGACACGCTTACTGCTGCCAGTTGGTGGCGCTATAACTTTGACTTATAATAGTCACATTTATGGAATCGGCATCATACAACGAACAATCTGGTGAAGTTTCATCAGAATCCGGCAATGTGTGCAACAGTTATGAGACACTTCCTGTTTCTCATTTCTCGCCATAACTTTGTCGCCTTGCCACGGCCAAACCGTTCGAGATATCAAAAATCCCCTCGCAATTTAGCGTCCCCAATGTCTTGAGATCATGCTGACCGAGTTTGGTGACAATCGTATGGAAATCCTGGGAGGAGTACGTTAAATTCCAGAGCATGCGCTTTTTACACAGCCCTAAATATCTCACTTCCTGTTGCGTTGAGAAAATGACATAGAGTACAAAAGTTGTTCAGCTCAATGAGTTCTATATGTGTACCGAGTTTCATATGTGTACGTTCAAGTATGTGTGCTATATGGCCCTCAAAATTCCAGGGGGCGCTGTAGAGTCCCCTTGCCACGCCCCGGTACCAGCCTCTGTGACGTCCTGATGGCCGCAGATTCCGACGTGTGTGCAAATTTTCAAGAGTTTTTGAGTATGTTAAGACCCCCTTAAGTGCCCGGAAGGTTAACAAAAAAAAAAAAAAAAAAAAAATTAAAGCTGCGAGCAGCGATGAACGGGCCCTCGCACCCGGGCTCACCGCCGACCGGTGGCTTCAGGAAAACAGCAATCGGTGGGCAGTATGCTTTTAATACAGTAAATATAGAAAAAATATGTCATAAGTCATTTAAATGTGCCAAACTTGCTGCTGCCAGCTGGTGGCGCTATGCCTATAACTGATTATTGGCATGTAGATGTGTTCAGGCCAGCACTATTATCAAACATATGAAGTTTGGTGCAGATTGACCTTGGTGTGTTTGAGTTAGTGAAATATATGAGATATCCTGCTGCCAACAGGTGGCGCTATGATAATATCTGAATATTGGTCTTTAGGTGTCTTCAGGCCAGGACTCTTACCAAAACCTGTGAATTTTGTGGCAGATCAGACATTTTCAGGCTAAGTTATAACCACTTCTATGTCTATGCAGAAACATCAAACTTTGTCAGGCCACCACGGACATGCCCTTTAATGAAAACTCAAGATCTTCACAATTTAACATCTCTAAGGCCTCAAGATCAGACTGACCAAATATAATGTTGATTTAATTAAATGCAATCAATGCAAGGACTTCAGATAGATGCCAACTGTGAACCAGTATGCTACAAATAAGAACATGTAATTCATGATGATAGCAAAATGTTATTATTGCTTCCTTTATATCCACCACTTCTGCTTAAATGTCATTGTTACCTATCTGTACAATTTTTGTATAATATATTTTTGTATAAAATCAATTGTTGTCATAACTAAGAATCAATAAGGAAGACGGTGCCCAGTTGGCACATGCATTCACAGTAACCATCTGCTAGTTTGGATTTTAAGTTTACAGAATTGAAAGGGTTACACTTTAAAATCAACACACAGACACATACACACAAAATATAAAATGTTGCCATCCAGTTTCATTTGTTAAAATTAACTATATCAGTTAACATGACCAATACATAAATAGCATTTATTAATGTTAATTAATATTAAGCTAAAAAAAGTATTCATATAAAGTTTATGTACTGTGAATTAACATGAACATGAACACAGTTCATGTGGGTGTACAGCAATACACAATAAAGTGCTCTATAAACGCTTCATTCTTTCAAAATATCTTTAAAAATCAAGTTGAGTATTTTAACGGGGTGATACATATATATAACTGATCTTAAAATTATGGTTTTCAGATGTTTTGAAGAGATAACAGTAACGTTTGTTTTGTTGTCAAAGTTTGTCTTAATTTTTTATTATTATGATTTTATATTCAATAAATAACACTATGTAAATATTGTCTATCAATGAAGATAAATTGATCATGCTAAAAAGTTGTATTTTTTAAAATCTTTTGCTATGTGACTGAATAGGACAAGTTCATGGTACAGTTAAGTAAAAAATAAATAAAAAACAACAACTGCAAAAAATGAACAATGAAAGACTTAGTGACCCTTTATATTTTCTCAAAATATCAGACTCTCAAAGATCAGACATATTTATGTAATTACACTACATACAGTATGTGCATTTTGTTCAAAGATGGTCTGTAGGATGGCTCTCTACTCTGTCACCCTCTCTGCCTCTCACCCCTCCCCCCTGCAATAATGAGCTTCTCTGTGCCTGACTGAACGCACACACATACTGTAGAGTAATTCACCAGAGTGACAGCAGGTTTCTGAGTTCTTTTTTAAATTTTCTTTAATTCATAGAAGCTTGTATACATTTTTTATTTCCAGCACTTGCTCAGAATGATTAGATCTCTGTGTGAAAAAAGTTTTAAAGAGTTTGGATGCTGCACTTTAAAGATATAAAAATATTTTTTACTATATCTTTAAAAAATCACCACGTCCACACCGTTCAAGATATCCAAAATCCGGTCGCAATTTAACATCTTCAGAATATTCTCTTCATGTTAAAAAAGTTTGGTGTGAACAGCTGGTTGTTCTTAGAAGTAGTGTGCATTTGTTTACAGCCTGATTTTTCAAAAAATCCACATTCAAATCAAAATAGCCGGCTTCCTGTTGGTCTCAGCTAATGAGTTTGATTTAGAAAGTTGTCCAAATTGATGAGATTAATATATGTACAGAGTTTAGTGACTGTAGGAAAAACTAACCCCCCAACTTTTGTCAAAAGATGGCGCTATAGAGTGCCTGCTCCACGCCCATTTATGACCTTTTGCCAGTGTCTAACTATCATAAATATTGATGTGTGTGTTGAGTTTCATGAAATTCTAAGCATGTTAACTGCCTCGAAAAGACAGGAATCTAATTTTAAAGTTTGACATGTTGCCATGGCAACAGCATTCGATTTATCATCGACCCCTTTACATATTCTTATCGGCCGTGTTTTGACATGATTTTGATGAAGTTTAAAGAAAATCGAGTAAAATTAAGAGGCTGATATCAAAGCATTTTGAAAATGACACACTTCCTGCTGCCAGTTGGTGGCGCTATAACTTTGACTCATAATAGTCACATTTATGGAATCGGCATCACACAACGAACAAACTGGTGAAGTTTCATCAGAATCAGGCAATGTGGTCAACAGTTATTAGACACTTCCTGTTTCTCATTTCTCGCCATAACTTTGTCGCCTTGCCACGGCCAAACCGTTCGAGATATCAAAAATCTCCTCGCAATTTAGCGTCCCCAATGTCTTGAGATCATGCTGACCGAGTTTGGTGACAATCCCATGGAATTCCTGGGAGGAGTACGTTAAATTCCAGAGCATGCGCTTTTTAAACAGCCCTAAATATCTCACTTCCTGTTGCGTGGAGCCCATGACATAGAGTACAAAAGTTGTTTGGCTCAGTGAGATCTATATGTGTACCGAGTTTCATATCAATACATGCAAGTATGTGTGCGCAGTACATCAAGTTTTCAAACTGTGTTCCAGGGGGCGCTGTAGAGGCCCTGAACCACGCCCGGGTCCCAGCCTCTTTGGCGTCCTGATGGCCGCAGATTCCGACGTGTGTGCAAATTTTCAAGAGTTTTTGAGTATGTTAAGGCCCCCAAAAGTGCCCGGAAGGTTGAAAAAAATAAAAAAAAAAAAAAAAAAAAAAATAATAACCCTTAGAAGAACAATAGGGCCTTCGCCCTTTTGGGCTCGGGCCCTAAAAATAAGAATCCTTAGAAGAACAATAGGGCCTTCGCCCTTTTGGGCTCGGGCCCTAATAAGAAACGGAGCAGATCCAATAGGGTCCTCACACCATCGGTGCTCGGGCCCTAAAAAAACATTAAACTAAAATTAATATTACAGCAGAAAATATTTTTTAAAAATCGGAAAAATATATAAGAAATAAAATAAAATAAACGCTAACTGGTATTACATATTTTGTAAATATTTTTTAAAAAATGATTTAATTAAAAAAAAGAGCTATATAAACACTTTAAAATGACAATAGTCATAAAAAAGACAAACAGATCAAAAGCAATAGAATTAACATTTTTTTTACAAAAAAATTATGTAAAATAAATGTTAACTGTAATAAAATATTTAAAAAAAAATCAACAAAAAAAATCAACAAAAAGTAATTTAATTTAAAAAATGATAAAATGCTACATAAACATTTTAAAACAACAATATTCATAAAAATGACAAAAACACATCAAAACTACTAAAACTTTTACTAAAATGAACATTAAAGCAAAAAAATTTAATTTTAACATTGAAAAAAAATTTATGTAAAATAAATGTTAACTGTAATAAAATATTTAAAAAAATCAACAAAAAGTAATTTAATTTAATTTTAAAAATGATAAAATGCTACATAAACATTTTAAAACAACAATACTCATAAAAAAAGAAAAGAAAAAAAAAACATTAAACTAAAATTAACATTACAGCAGAAAATATTTTTTAAAAATCGGAAAAATATATAAGAAATAAAATAAAATAAACGCTAACTGGTATTACATATTTTGTAAAAAATTTTAAAAATTAAAAAAGAATGATTTAATTTAAAAAAAGCTATATAAACACTTTAAAATGACAATAGTCATAAAAAAGACAAACAGATCAAAAGCAATAGAATTCATTTTTTTTTTTTACAAAAAATTTATGTAAAATAAATGTTAACTGTAATAAAATATTTTTAAAAAATCAACAAAAAAAATCAACAAAAAGTAATTTAATTTAATTTTAAAAATTATAAAATGCTACATAAACATTTTAAAACAACAATACTCATAAAAAAAGAAAAGAAAAAAAAAACATTAAACTAAAATTAACATTACAGCAGAAAATATTTTTTAAAAATCGGAAAAATATATAAGAAATAAAATAAAATAAACGCTAACTGGTATTACATATTTTGTAAAATTAAAAAAAAAAAATGATTTAATAAAAAAAGCCATATAAACACTTTAAAATGACAAGTCATAAAAAAGACAAACAGATCAAAAGCAATAGAATTAACATTTTTTTTTTTACAAAAAATTTATGTAAAATAAATGTTAACTGTAATAAAATATTTAAAAAAAATCAACAAAAAAAAATCAACAAAAAGTAATTTAATTTAATTTTAAAAATTATAAAATGCTACATAAACATTTTAAAACATTTTAACAATACTCATAAAAATGAAAAAAAAAAAAATTAAAGACTAAGAAATTAGCAGAAAATATTTACAAAAAAAAACAACAAAAGCTGCATAAACATTTTACAATACTCATAAAAATGAGAAAAACACATCAAAAGTAAAAGTACTAAATCTAATTAAAACTTTAAAAAGTACTAAATGTCAACCTGATGTACTATAATAACTAAATAAATAAAACGAATAAAAACTATAGAGACAATAAAAAAAAACGAATTAAAGCAAAAACACAGCAAAATGAGTAAAACTTATGCACTAGGCATCATAAACTTATTGATTAATTAATCATAATTTTGAACTGAATTTTCATTGTTATACTGATGCATCAATTATTGATATTATATTATTATAATATTAAAAAACAAATCAAAGTAAGCGATTGTAAATGAAATGGTAGCCTGGCTATCACCAGACCACGTTATGACTTCGTCATGATTCGTGGTCTGGGAACCACATGTTCATTTTCTCGTATTTGAGGCGTGGTTTACGAATGCCCAGAGCCGTTTATTGGGCGATACGAATGTCTATCAAATGCGCCTGTGCGTAGCTCATAGCCAATCGTTTCAATTATACCGGATGACGTATGTAGAGCGAACGCCAAAAGTTGCTCTTTTTTCAAAATAAACTTGCGTTCTAATGTCATTTGTCGCGCCGCTCGCGTCCAGTGTAGACTATGGTGTAGACACGAAAGATAACTTTGCGTCTGCTGCCATGCTGGATCCTTCGGTGAGTCGCATAGAAGGCGTCATCGTCTTGCTGCTCCCTCCCCGTTCTGTGATTGGTTCCCTATCTTAGGTGAAAATTAGGTCCATGGTTTCCAGACTGACTAGAAGCGTGAATAAAATCGCGCTGCGCAAGGCAGTATGGGGACACCCAGGCTAATGAAATGGTAGGCTTCAGCAGAGAATGAACGCAATCAGCCGCAGCTCTTCATCAACACCTCTATAAATAAAGCTGATTCTCCTGTGAGACGCCACACATCTCAGACGTCCATCAGGACCAGACCAACCTTCACGCCGGTCTGATCCGTCAGAAACGGCGCAGAACACTAATTAATGTCTCTTCAACGGGGATCTGAGAAACTCCAACATCTGCTGATGGAGCTGCAAACACTTTTAATCAGAGTCTGACTGTGTTTTCAGATCAAAACTCAATAATAAGAGAAACTGATGACGTCAACCGGGGAACAGCAGATGATTTAGTACTGAATCCCGAATGTCTGCTGGATCAGACCGTCAATTATCGCCTGACAGCTCCTCAGAAAGACAGAGAACACTGGAGGAAGAGGAAGAAGGTGAGACAGGAAGCACATGATCACCTGATTCTCTTTGGCTGAGGACTCCATGAACGCTGCGTTCCACGATTCTGCCAAAGCTTTGCCTTCTTCACAGCTGATAACACTGAGAAACACACAAGACACACGCTCAAACAGACTTTTCTAGATGAAAAATCTCCAGTACAGCAGTATCCTAGCAAAAGAACAATTACTAATGAGACATTCTGCATTGTAATAACTCGCTCTCCAAATATCAAATGTATTGATTCACAATGTTTTAAATTATAACTTCATTTATTTGACTTGTTAAATACAGATAAACACTGACTGTGTTTTTTAATGCAATCAATAATTTGATATTAATCGGGCAATATTCAGATTAGTATGTGATCTGATTGACCTGATCATTTCCTGTTGGTAATAGAGTTACAGTAATTAATAAACTAATAAATGACCAAACTAAATAATTAACCGCTGTTATCTTATGTGCATTTGCCATTTTTATTCATTTATTTTTCAAATGCTAAAATAATTATTTTTGTTTGGAAAAAATGAACTTTGCAAATGCTAAATATTTTCGTTTAAAAAATAAAGAAGTTTGCAAATGCTGAAATAAATAAATACAAATTTTTGTTTGAAAAAAAGAAGTTTGCAAATTCTAAAATAAAAAATAAATTTTGTTTGAAAAAAGAAGTTTGCAAATTCTAAAATAAAAAAATACAAATTTTTGTTTGAAAAAAGAAGTTTGCAAATTCTAAAATAAATTAAAAAATACATATTTTTGTTTGAAAAAAAGAAGTTTGCAAATTCTAAAATAAAAAATACAAATTTTTGTTTGAAAAAAAGAAGTTTGCAAATTCTAAAATAAATAAAAAAAAATACATATTTTAGTTTGAAAAAAGTAGTTTGCAAATTCTAAAATAAAAATAAAAAATTTGTTTGAAAAAAAAGTTTGCAAATTCTAAAATAAATTTAAAAAATACATATTTTAGTTTGAAAAAAGAAGTTTGCAAATTCTAAAATAAATTTAAAAAATACATATTTTAGTTTGAAAAAAGAAGTTTGCAAATTTTAAAATAAATTTAAAAAAATACATATTTTAGTTTGAAAAAAGAAGTTTGCAAATTCTAAAATAAATTTAAAAAATACATATTTTAGTTTGAAAAAAAGAAGTTTGCAAATTTTAAAATAAATTTAAAAAATACATATTTTTGTTTGAAAAAAAAAAACACTTTCAAATACTAAATTAAACAAATAAAAACTAAAATAAAACAACGAATTATTTTTATTTGTCAAAACTAAACTTTGCAAATGCTAAAATAAATAAATAAATACTTAGTTTTGTTTGGAAAAAAACTGAATGATATAAAAATCTTTTATATCATTAATGAGATGATTATAAATGAACAACGCACACATAAGAGTTAAATCTGAATCCTGACGGATGCAGAATCTCAGGATCGATTTGCTGCAGACCAGCGTTTGCACACGACACACACACAGATGAAACACAGCGACATGCAGAGACTGTGTGTGTGTGTCATTAGGCTTCAGTCCAGCAATAACCAACTCATCCTGCTCCCGAGGCTCACGTTACGCTCATATGATGAAGAAAACACCGCCTCAGATCCAACATTACATCACATCCCCTACATCTACTTCCTGTTTATTCCCAGTCAGCTACTGTTTGAAATACATGCTCCTAGAGATGGATTCACAGATGAGAGCGACGAGGATCTCTGGTTCCCACAGGAACATGTGAACATACTGGAGAACCTCCATTAATCATCATGAGAGCAGAACATTGATCAAACTCATGCAGAATCAGCCTGACGTCACGTACCGCTCCATGTGAAGGTCTTTCTTATTGCCCACCAGCATTATGGGTACTCTAGGGAAGAAGAAGAGGACACTGGGACATTACTGATGAACATTTAAGACACACAGACATTAATGAGTGTTTAATAGATGTAAGCGTCATTTATTCAGCAGTACAGTCTAAATGCTTAATGCATGTTTCTGGATTTATTATGCATTTTTTAACTGGTTAAATATGTTTTCTTTAGAAATGTATCACATTGTAACTTTGCAAATGCTAAATCAAACAAACAAAAAAAAATACATAAAATAAAAAATAATCTTTTTATTTGAAAAACTAAACTTCGCAAATCTCTTTAAAAATTAGCTTTGCAAACACCAAATTAAACAAATATATAAACATATAATAAAACATAAATACATTTTTTTAAATAAAAGTGAATAAAAATAAATAAACATTTTTGCAAATGCTAAAAAAAACATTGCCTTTAAAAATTAGCTTTGCAAATTCTAAAATAAATAAATAAAGTTTGAAAAAAAAAAAACATTGCAAATGGTAAATTTAAAAAAAAATACTTAAAATGAAGCAACAAAATATTTTTGTGTGAAAAAAAAAAACTAAACTTTGCAAATGCTAAACTGAACACAAAAATACAAAACAAAACAATAAAATATTTTTGTGTGGAAAAAAAAATAAACTTTGCAAATGCTAAATATTTTGGTTTAGAAAAAAACTTTGCAAATGCTAAAATAAATATTTTTTGTGTGGAAAAAATTACATTTGCAAATGCTAAACTGAACAAAAAAAATACAAAATTAATAAATATTTTTGTTTTAAATAAAATAAACTTTGCAAATGCTGACAAAAATAAATATTTATTTGCAAATGCTAAATTAAACAGAAAATTCATAAAACAAAATAATATTTTTATCAAAAAAACTAAACTTTGCAAATACTAAAAAGAAAAATCTTTAAAATTGAGCTTTACAAACGTTAAATTAAATATATTAAAAACATAAAATAATTAAATAAAATTAAACATTGTTAAAAAAGCTGAACTTTGCAAATGCAATATAAAAAAACGAATAAAAATATTTTTGCTTAAATGTAAACTTTGTAAATGCTAAATATTTTGGTTTGAAAAAAAAGAACTTTGCAAATGCTAAAATAAATCTGTTTAAAAAAAGTAACAAAAAACTTTAGTTTAGTAAATTAAACAAATATATAAATAATATATAACAAAAATAAATAAAATTATGTTAAAAAAGCTGAACTTTGCAAATGCAAAATAAAAATGAATAAAAGTAAATAAAAATAGTTTTGCTTTAACAAACTTGAACTTTGCAAATGCTAATAATGCTAATAAAAAAGACTTACTGTACTTTTCCCACCATATCCAACAACTTTTCATGGATAACTTTTACTACTTCAAAACTGCAAAAAAGACAGAGACGGATCAGAATTGGGAATTTTAAAAACTAGCTATTTTTTTCGAAAGTTATTTATATATGAGAATAAATCAGACAGAGATGATTAACCAGAATAAAATCTTATTGCATCATTCATAAAGCAATTAAACACCTGCTAAAAACTAAACTGATGCAGAAACCTCATCATCATCAGAAAGCATTAGAGAGACTTTCATGAAGTTCATGGAGTTGTGACATTGTCTGGGTCAGAGTTAATACAGCTATATCCAGTCTTTGGGTTTTTATCTCTAGGTGTTTATAGACACATAAATATTCACATATTCAGATTCTGAAACCGCAAACATTGTCAGCACTGCTTCATATCATTCAGGCTGATGGCTGAGAGATTTTATAACTGACAAAGCAGAGCCTGATAATAATAATAATATAATTTAACTAGATTCAAGACAAACTTTAGTTGGCTTGAGAAAGCCTTGCTTGAAAGCAGCTGTAAAAGTTTTGAACTTTATACAGATAGATTATATGATTAGCATGTTGCTAGCATGATTAGAATGTAGTTAGCATGATTCGAATATTTTTATAGCATGTTTACTATGTTTCTAGCATGATTAGCAAGTTACTAGCATGTCATTAGCACGTTTCTAACATGATTAACAAGTTGCTAGCATGTTTCTAGCATTATTAGCAAGTTGCTAGCCTGACTAACGTTGCTAGCATGATTAGCAAGTTATTAGCATGTTTCTAGAATTATTAGCAAGTTGCTAGCATGTTTTTAACCTGACTAACAAGTTGCTAGCATGATTAGCAAGTTATTAGCAAGTTGCTAGCATGTTTTTAACCTAACTAGCAAGTTGCTAGCATGTTTCTAGCATTATTAGCAAGTTGCTAGCATGTTTTTAACCTGACTAGCAAGTTGCTAGCATGATTAGCAAGTTATTCGCATGTTTCTAGCATTATTAGCAAGTTGCTAGCATGTTTTTAACCTGACTAGCAAGTTGCTAGCATGTTTCTAGCATTATCAGCAAGTTGTTAGCATGTTTTTAACCTGACTAGCAAGTTGCTAGCATGTTTCTAGCATTATTAGCAAGTTGCTAGCATGTTTTTAACCTGACTAGCAAGTTGCTAGCATGTTTCTAGCATTATTAGCAAGTTGCTAGCATGTTTTTAACCTGACTAGCAAGTTGCTAGCATGTTTCTAGCATTATTAGCAAGTTGCTAGCATGATTAGCAAGTTATTAGCATGTTTCTAGCATTATTAGCAAGTTGCTAGCATGTTTTTAACCTGACTAGCAAGTTGCTAGCATGTTTCTAGCATTATTAGCAAGTTGTTAGCATGATTAGCAAGTTATTAGCAAGTTATTAGCATGTTTCTAGCATTATTAGCAAGTTGCTAGCATGTTTTTAACCTGACTAGCAAGTTGCTAGCATGTTTCTAGCATTATTAGCAAGTTGCTAGCATGTTTTTAACCTGACTATCAAGTTGCTAGCATGTTTCTAGCATTATTAGCAAGTTGCTAGCATGATTAGAAAGTTATTAGCATGTTTCTAGCATTATTAGCAAGTTGCTAGCATGTTTTTAACCTGACTAGCAAGTTGCTAGCATGTTTCTAGCATTATTAGCAAGTTGCTAACATGTTTTTAACCTGACTAACAAGTTGCTAGCATTATTAGCAAGTTGCTAACATGTTTTTAACCTGACTAACAAGTTGCTAGCATGATTAGCAAGTTATTAGCATGTTTCTAACATGATTAACAAGTTGCTAGTATGTTTATAACATGATTAGCAAAGCTGCTACCATGTTTCTAACATGATTAACAAGTAGCTAGCATGTTTTTCCAACATAATTAGCAAGTTGCTTACATGTTTCTAGCATGATTAGCACGTTATTAACATGTCATTAGCATGACTGACAAGTTACTTGCATTTTTCTATAATGATTAAAGGTTGTATCAGCGATTTCTAGCCTAAAACATAAAGTGTCAATTTAGCTGACCTTTCTTCACGATCCGCTCGCTGCCTGCCCCATAAATTGTCTGTGAAAAAACCGCGTCTCTCTGGTCAGCCTAGGGTCCGAGATATGCCAAAAAAACAATCGGCAAACAAACAGTGTTCCAACCAATCAGCGTCAGGGGTTTGGTGTTGTGGACTTTCCTACTGGTGCTGGGACGTGAGGGAGGCGGAGCGAAAGTCCATAACACCAAACCCCTGACGCTGATTGGTTGGAACACTGTTTGTTTTTGTGTGGAAAGGTTGGTAGTGCAGATTGTTTTTTTGGCATATCTCGGACCCTAGGCTGACCAGAGAGACGCGGTTTTTTCACAGACAATTTATGGGGCAGGCAGCGAGCGGATCGTGATGAAAGGTCAGCTGAATTTGACACTTTATGTTTTAGGCTAGAAATCGCTGATACAACCTTTAATAAATTGCTAGCATTTTTCTATCATGATTAACAAGTTATTAACATGTTTCTAGCATTATTAGCAAGTTGGTAACATGTTTCTAACCTGACTAACATGTTGCTAGCATGATTAGCAAGTTGCTAGCATGTTTCTAGCATTATTAACAAGTTGGTAACATGTTTCTAACCTGACTAACATGTTGCTAGCATGATTAGCAAGTTGCTAGCATGTTTCTAGCATTATTAGCAAGTTGGTAACATGTTTTTAACCTGACTAACAAGTTGCTAGCATGATTAGCAAGTTAGTAGCATGTTTCTAACACGATTAACAAGTTGGTAACATGTTTCTAACCTGACTAACATGTTGCTAGCATGATTAGCAAGTTGCTAGCATGTTTCTAGCATTATTAACAAGTTGGTAACATGTTTCTAACCTGACTAACATGTTGCTAGCATGATTAGCAAGTTGCTAGCATGTTTCTAGCATTATTAGCAAGTTGGTAACATGTTTTTAACCTGACTAACAAGTTGCTAGCATGATTAGTAAGTTATTAGCATGTTTCTAACACGATTAACAAGTGGCTAGCATGTTTCTAACCTGACTAACAAGTTGCTAGCATGATTAGCAAGTTGCTAGCATGTATCTAACCTGACTAACAAGTTGCTAGCACGATTAGCAAGTTATTAGCATGTTTCTAACATGATTAACAAGTAGCTAGCATGTTTTCCCAACATAATTAGCAAGTTGCTAACATGTTTCTAGCATGATTAGCACGTTATTAACATGTCATTAGCATGACTGACAAGTTACTAGCATTTTTCTATCATGATTAATAAATTGCTAGCATGTTTCTAGCATGATAAGTTGCTATGTTTAGCATTTTATAACATGTTAGCATGTTGTTAACATGTTTCTAGCATGATAAACAAGTTGCTATGTTTCTAGCATGATTAGCACGTTATTAACATGTCATTAGCATGACTGACAAGTTATTAGCATTATTCTATCATGATTAACATGTTTCTAGCATGACTGTAGTTGCTAGGCTAGGCTAGGCTCGATAGTTCAGTGGATCAGAAACAGTTGATAGAAGGGAAGCTTGATTGAGTCTCAAGGGATTCTGGCAGTTTAAATTTGAATTTTTGAATAGCGTTGATCATTTGAACATTCTAACAGTCGGTTAACGTTCAGAACATAAAGTCTGGTCTTATTTGATGACTCTGTGAAAGCGGAGAGATCTTCTAGAAATAAGACGTGTCTCAAACGAATGAGAATTCACTCAGATGCAATGTTTTATTCATAAACCATATTCTGACCGTCATCAGAAGAGCGCTGCAGAGTTTCAGTGGTTTTTATCTTCACATTAAACACAGACGCTTCCTTCAGATTGTGCTTCAAAGAAGAGAAAACCTGAGGAATTATCAAGCATCAGGAGAAATACTCAAGATTCGTACCTTTTATTTGACGTGACTGAATACACCAAAATATAACCGTTGATATCTATGGAGTACGTCTGTGGGAAAATAGAGTATTCGTCCTGAAAGAGAGAACATGCAAAACACACTTCAGATTAAATCTAAATTGCAATCTATAAATTTATGACATCCTGTTTTTATATTTTTGTTATTATATTATTATTTATCAACTATTATGTTTGTTAAGATTTCGAATTAGACTTTACATTTTCAGTTTTTTAATTTTAAATACAATTTACTCTTTTATTTTTACATTTATGTGCTCTTTTTTATATTTTTATTTACTTTTAATTAATTTCTGAAAAAAAAAAAAAAACACTGCAAATGTTAAAATAAATTTAATTTGAAAAAAAAAAAAAAAACTAAAATAAACAATATTTTTGTTTGAAAAAAAAAAACTTTAGAAATACTAAATTAAACAACAAAAAAAATCATAAAATAAGAAAAACATTGCAAATGCTAAAATAAATATTTTTTTTGTGAAAAAAATCTTTGAAATTGCTAAATTACACAAACATAAAAAAATCATAAAATAAAACAACGAAATATTTTTGTTTGACAAAAACTAAACTTTGCAAATGCTAAATAATAAAAAAAATCTTTAAAAATGAGCTTGGCAAATGCTAAAATAAATTAATATTTTAGCAATTGTAGAATGTCAACTTTAACCTTCCTGTTTTATTTCAGAAAGATGAAATCAAAATTTTAATCTAAGAATAAATTTGTGTTTTAATTTTATATTTAATCTATGTTTGTTAATATTTTAAATTAGATTTTACAGTTTTAGATTTTTTTATTTTAATTTTAACTAAAAAATAAATGAATAAATAAAACGAAACAAAAAACATCTTCGTAAATGCTAAACTAAATAAATGTTAAAGTTTTAATAAAGTTAAAACCCTGAACTTTGCAAATGCTCAATTAAACAAACAAACAAAAAATCTAAAATAAAACAATGAGTGTTTTGTTTGAAAAAAAAAAAAAAAAAAAACTAAACTTTGCAAATGTTAAATATTTTGGTTTGGAAAGAAATAACTTTAGTATTATAACTGCTATATAAAAAAAAATAAAAAAATACACAATGAAATATTTTTGTTTGAAAAAAAAAAAAAAAACTAAACTTTGCAAATGTTAAATATTTTGGTTTGGAAAAAAATAACTTTAGTATTATAACTGCTATATAAAAAAAAAATAAAATACACAATGAAATATTTTTGTTTGAAAAAAACAACAACGAAACTTTGCAAATGCTAAATATTTTAGTTTGAAAAAATTAATTTGCAAACGCTTAAATAAATGATAATAATACATTAAAAATGGTTTAATTTCTTAATATTTATTTAAAACAACAACTGCCTTGTTTCACAGGTTCACAGTCTTTCACGGATTCATTTCTCCATCAAAATGTGTTTGAGAACCATGCAATCTCACTAGTATTGGACTCTGAACATACTGCTGAAAAGTATGTTTTTATAAAAACAATGTATGAATATAAAATATAATGTAAATAAAAACAATTGAACACTGTAAATACAGACGTGGTTCTCACCTGCCCCGCCGTGTCGACAAGCTGCAGGTGATACTCCTGACCGTTCACTGTGATCATTTTCGTAAATGCTAAAAAAAAAAAAAAAAAAAAAAAACATAAATACAGTAAAAATTCTGATATATTATTCCAATTTACAACAGCTGTTTTCTATGTGAATCTTTGCTAAAATGTAATTGATTTTTGTGCTCAAAGCTGAATTTTCATCATCATTACTTCAGTCTTCAGAAATCATTCTAATATACTGATCTGCTGTTCAAGAAACATTTCTGATTATTAGCAATGTTGAAAACAGTTATGCTGCCCAATATGTCTGTGCAAACCCATCATACATGTTATTTTTCAGGATTTAGCATTAATAATTTGTCAAAAACAAAATGGATTGTACCGGAAAACTTATTTTCAGTGACAAATTTAGGAACTTTTAATGTTCCTCCTGTCACACAAACAATTTTCTTCAGCTATGCAAATCTAGTTATTACAACTAGTTAATGCGTTTCAGAAAGATAGACGTGTATAGTGCTGAAAACAAAAATATTACATGTCATTGATTAATATTTACTGAGTAATTTACTATTTTGTAGAGGGTTGTCAAAATGGCAATTTTCAGCTGAGATCAAGTTACAGGGGGGTAAAAATGACTTTAGAAATATTAGATTATTTTTACAGAGAGATTGGTAGCTCTATTAGTAAAATCTGTTGACTTCAGCAATCTTTGTTGCATTATGTACCAATGGTTACCATTAAAAAATGAGGAAACAGCACTTTTTCAAGTTTTTCTCCCAAGTTTCCATTCTTGTAACTCAAGAAGTATTAAAGATATCTGAATGCTCTTTTAGATATTGGGTCTTATCAAACTTTCCGTTTGGCATCCTTATTTTTAATGCCTCATAAGATTTGGTTCCAGAGATATTGGAATGTCAATATGGCTCTAGTAGTAAATCGTTAAATTATACACATTTTCAGTGGTCAAAAACCAAATGTGGGTCAGTTTGCAAAAATACAATACTTCTTTTATTTAAAGAGAAATGTCTAAAGAACAAATAATGTTGAAACTAGAGATGTATCTCTTTTCTTTTCTTTTCTTTTCTTTTCTTTTCTTTTCTTTTCTTTTCTTTTCAACTGCTTTGAACATGTCTGAGTGCCATAAATATTCTTTTTCCAAAGTTTGCATGCCTATAACTCAAGAAATATTAAAGATATTGCAATATGCTTTTAGATTCTGGTTCTTAATGAACGTTTTTTTTTTGGAATCCTAATTTTCAAGGCCTTACATCATTCAGTCCCAGAGATATAGGGATCTCAATGAGGCTCCATGTCCAGATTGTTGAGCCATGGAGCCATGTTGAAATTCCAATATCTCTGGAACCAAATCTCATAGGGCATTAAAAATAAAGATGCCAAAAGGAAAGTTTGTTAAGACCCAATATCTAAAACAGCATTAAGATATATTTAATACTTCTTGAGTTACAGGCATGCAAACTCGGGAGAAAAACCTTTAAAAAGTGCTGTTTCCTCATTTTTGAATGGTCACCATTGACACATAATGCAACAAAGATTGCTAAAGTCAACTGATTTTACTAATATAGCTACTAATCTCTGTGTACAAATAACATTATGATGCTGCCATCTTTCTTAAATAATTTTTACCCCCCTGTAATTTGGCTCTGAATCTTAGCTGAAAATTGCCATTTTGACCTCCCTCTACAAAACAGTGGATTACTCTGTAAATATTCATCCATGACATTTAATATTTCAGTGTCATGTCTATCTTTCTGTAGAAAAAAATTTGTAAAATCAAACATTTGAGCCGGGGAAGTTTTTGAAATTAGGTTGATTTGACACAGACTGACCCACTAGGATGTGATCTGATTCACTTACTGTTTTCAATTGTGGGGTCGTAGGAGTCGACAAACTGGCCTTCCACAAACTGTATTGTCAAGGAGGATTTCCCTGAAACACATAAAAACATCATAGTCAGAAAATGACCATCTTTACCTTAGAGATCAGCTCACAGAATACATACACATGCATGATAGATTCATGCAAAAGAGGTTTGCACAGTGATGCACCAACTTAAATCATAATTCCAAATGAAACAAATAGCTTAATTTATCAAGAACCTGCCACAATGCCACAAAAAGCTTTTTTTTTTAATGCAAAATATTATGTTTTCTGGTTTCTCAGTGTGTGAATGCCTGCTGATGAAACATGTCTCCATTCAGAAGAGCGTTTGTGATGAAGCTGCCATAGTGGTAGTAACGCAGGACATTCACATTCATACACACACAAAATCAAGTGTGTGGGCAGATTCGCCCTGCAGCCTGTTGCTATAACAACGGCCAGCTCCTCTCCGCATCCAGCATTTGTAAATGTGTGCTCTCATTCACAGGGAAAAGCCCACAGGAACATGGGGACTCTCCGGAACGGAAGTGCACTCTTTGAAGGACAGATGCATGTTTGATTAAACCGGCTGATGGATTACAAATGAAACATCCAAATATGATTCATCAATCAAAACAAACAAAAAAAAATCTATCATAAATAAACTAAATTGTGAAAAGCGGGCATTACTAAAGTCTATTTCATACTAATCCAGCTGATTGACTTTTCAAATGGCATTTACATAAGACCAAAACCTTCAAAAATGTTACATTTGTCAGTTACATTTAAATCAGGGATTAAATGTTACATATGTAGCAAGTCTGTCTCAGCAGCTCAGATGATACATTCAAAAAGAAACACTTACATTCAAAAGTAACATTCTGACATTATGGTTACATTTAAATCAGGGATAAAATGTTACAATCGTAGCAAGTCTGTCTCAGCAGCTCAAATGATACATTCAAAAAGAAACAGTTGCATTCAAAAGTAACAAACTGACAAAAAAGGTCACATATAGCGTGTTACGATTTCTCCTATTGATACATTTACAATATTTATAATATATTATAACACATTAATCTCGGAGCATTCCAACTTTACTCTCAGAGCATTCCGGCTTTTTCTTGAAACATTCCGACTTTACTCTGGAAACTTTACTCTCGAAACATTCCGACTTTACTCTGGAAACTTTACTCTCGGAGCATTCCGGCTTTACTCTCTAAACTTTACTCCAGCTTTACTCTCTGAGCGTTCCGGCTTTTTCTCGAAACATTCCGACATTACTCTTGAAGCATTCAGGCTTTACTCTCGAAGCATTCCGGCTTTTTCTCAAAACATTCCGACTTTACTCTTGAAGCATTCAGGCTTTACTCTCGAAGCATTCCGGCTTTTTCTCAAAACATTCTGACTTTACTCTCGAAGGATTCAGGCTTTACTCGCAAAGCATTCCGGCTTTTTCTCGAAACATTCCGGCTTTTTCTCGAAACATTCCGGCTTTACTCTAGAAGGATTCAGGCTTCACTCTCGGAGCATTCAGGCTTTACTCTCGAAGCATTCCGGCTTTACTCTCGAAGCATTCCGGCTTTACTCTCGAAGCATTCCGGCTTTTTCTTGAAACATTCCGACTTTACTCTCGAAGCATTCCGGCTTTACTCTCGAAGCATTACGGCTTTTTCTTGAAACATTCCGACTTTACTCTCGAAGCATTCCGGCTTTACTCTCGAAGCATTCCGGCTTTTTCTTGAAACATTCTGACTTTACTCTCGAAGCATTCCGGCTTTATTCTCGGAGCATTCCGACTTTACTCTCGAAGCATTCCAGCTTTACTCTCGGAGCATTCCGGCTTTTTCTTGAAACATTCCGACTTTACTCTAAGCATTCCGGCTTTACTCTCGAAGCATTCCGGCTTTTTCTTGAAACATTCCGACTTTACTCTCGAAACTTTACTCTGGCTCAATCTCTGAGCATTCCGGCTTTTTCTCGAAACATTCCGACTTTACTCTCGAAGCATTCCGGCTTTACTCTCGAAGCATTCCGGCTTTTTCTTGAAACATTCCGGCTTTACTCTCGAAACTTTACTCTGGCTCAATCTCTGAGCATTCCGGCTTTTTCTCGAAACATTCCGACTTTACTCTGGAAACTTTACTCTCGAAACATTCCGACTTTACTCTGGAAACTTTACTCTCGGAGCATTCCGGCTTTACTCTCTAAACTTTACTCCAGCTTTACTCTCTGAGCGTTCCGGCTTTTTCGAAACATTCCGACTTTACTCTTGAAGCATTCAGGCTTTACTCTCGAAGCATTCCGGCTTTTTCTCAAAACATTCTGACTTTACTCTCGAAGGATTCAGGCTTTACTCGCAAAGCATTCCGGCTTTTTCTCGAAACATTCCGGCTTTTTCTCGAAACATTCCGGCTTTACTCTAGAAGGATTCAGGCTTCACTCTCGGAGCATTCAGGCTTTACTCTCGAAGCATTCCGGCTTTACTCTCGAAGCATTACGGCTTTACTCTCGAAGCATTCAGGCTTTACTCTCGAAGCATTCCGGCTTTTTCTTGAAACATTCCGACTTTACTCTCGAAGCATTCCGGCTTTACTCTCGGAGCATTCCGACTTTACTCTCGAAGCATTCCAGCTTTACTCTCGGAGCATTCCGGCTTTTTCTTGAAACATTCCAACTTTACTCTAAGCATTCCGGCTTTACTCTCGAAGCATTCCGGCTTTTTCTTGAAACATTCCGACTTTACTCTCGAAACTTCACTCTGGCTCAATCTCTGAGCATTCCGGCTTTTTCTCGAAACATTCCGACTTTACTCTCGAAGCATTCCGGCTTTACTCTCGAAGCATTCCGGCTTTTTCTTGAAACATTCCGGCTTTACTCTCGAAACTTTACTCTGGCTCAATCTCTGAGCATTCCGGCTTTTTCTTGAAACATTCCGACTTTACTCTCGAAACTTCACTCTGGCTCAATCTCTGAGCATTCCGGCTTTTTCTCGAAACATTCCGACTTTACTCTCGAAGCATTCCGGCTTTACTCTCGAAGCATTCCGGCTTTTTCTTGAAACATTCTGGCTTTACTCTCGAAACTTTACTCTGGCTCAATCTCTGAGCATTCCGGCTTTTTCTCGAAACATTCCGACTTTACTCTGGAAACTTTACTCTCGAAACATTCCGACTTTACTCTGGAAACTTTACTCTCGGAGCATTCCGGCTTTACTCTCTAAACTTTACTCCAGCTTTACTCTCTGAGCGTTCCGGCTTTTTCTCGAAACATTCCGACTTTACTCTTGAAGCATTCAGGCTTTACTCTCGAAGCATTCCGGCTTTTTCTCAAAACATTCTGACTTTACTCTCGAAGGATTCAGGCTTTACTCGCAAAGCATTCCGGCTTTTTCTCGAAACATTCCGGCTTTTTCTCGAAACATTCCGGCTTTACTCTCGGAGCATTCAGGCTTTACTCTCGAAGCATTCCGGCTTTACTCTCGAAGCATTACGGCTTTACTCTCGAAGCATTACGGCTTTACTCTCGAAGCATTCAGGCTTTACTCTCGAAGCATTCCGGCTTTTTGTTGAAACATTCCGACTTTACTCTCGAAGCATTCCGGCTTTACTCTCGAAGCATCCCGTTTTTTTTGTTGAAACATTCCGACTTTACTCTCGAAGCATTCCGGCTTTACTCTCGGAGCATTCCGACTTTACTCTCGAAGCATTACGGCTTTACTCTCGGAGCATTCCGGCTTTTTCTCAAAACATTCTGACTTTACTCTCGAAGGATTCAGGCTTTACTCGCAAAGCATTCCGGCTTTTTCTCGAAACATTCCGGCTTTTTCTCGAAACATTCCGGCTTTACTCTCGGAGCATTCAGGCTTTACTCTCGAAGCATTCCGGCTTTTTCTCAAAACATTCTGACTTTACTCTTGAAGCATTCAGGCTTTACTCTCGAAGCATTCCGGCTTTTTCTCAAAACATTCTGACTTTACTCTCGAAGGATTCAGGCTTTACTCGCAAAGCATTCCGGCTTTTTCTCGAAACATTCCGGCTTTTTCTCGAAACATTCCGGCTTTACTCTCAGAGCATTCAGGCTTTACTCTCAAAGCATTCCGGCTTTACTCTCGAAGCATTACGGCTTTACTCTCGAAGCATTCAGGCTTTACTCTCGAAGCATTCCGGCTTTTTGTTGAAACATTCCGACTTTACTCTCGAAGCATTCCGGCTTTACTCTCGAAGCATCCCGTTTTTTTTGTTGAAACATTCCGACTTTACTCTCGAAGCATTCCGGCTTTACTCTCGGAGCATTCCGACTTTACTCTCGAAGCATTACGGCTTTACTCTCGGAGCATTCCGGCTTTTTCTTGAAACATTCCGACTTTACTCTAAGCATTCCGGCTTTTTCTTGAAACATTCCGACTTTACTCTCGAAACTTTACTCTGGCTCAATCTCTGAGCATTCCGGCTTTTTCTCGAAACATTCCGACTTTACTCTCGAAGCATTCCGGCTTTACTCTCGAAGCATTCCGGCTTTTTCGTGAAACATTCCGGCTTTACTCTCGAAACTTTACTCTGGCTCAATCTCTGAGCATTCCGGCTTTTTCTCGAAACATTCCGACTTTACTCTCATAGCATTCCGGCTTTACTCTCAGATAGGGCTGGGCGATTTTTCCGATTTTATCGATTAATTCAAATTTAATGTTTTGTCATGATTTTATTTTTTAGAAATCGAGGAATCGCGATTTTTAATAAAAATATTACAAAACGTTAGGATTAGACATATATATTTGTATTCAGAAAGGCACGGAAAACAAATAATGCAAGCCACTAAAGGGATATGATTAGCTGCGTGCTAGCAAGTTAGCCGGACCCTGATCAGCATATTTATGTTTGCGCTGAGGGGAGCTTCAAAGGTTTCTACGTGTTTTTGCAACGTAGAGTAATGTATCACGGACATATCTCACGAATCCTTTCATAAATAAAGTGTAGAGAGAGTGTAAATGGGAGATTGATTGTACAGTATAGCGAGCGTCGTTGATTATAATTGCGAACCAAGATGAGTGACAGCTTATAATAACTTTTAAGGGAGTTTGTAAATGAGATATTGTCTGATTATAACACTATTGCCTGATTTTGCTCTATTTCGTCGTCAAAAGTAGTCTGAAACAAGTCACATCTGAGCCGCTGCGCATCTCCACTCAAATAAACGTGTGTTTTTAAACGAATCTATTGAAATGATTCAATTTCCCATTCATAAAGACAGTAACATGCTTTATTTTGAATGAACCAGCGATTCGAACGAATCAAATGAATGATATGATTCAGTAATTAAGTGTCTTGCCGCCACCTGCTGGCAGATCGCTTCAGTTATTTAAATCATTTAATATTTCTGTATTCAAATTTTATATTTTTATATACGATGTAACTGCAAGAGAAAAGCATGAAAATATATATTTTCATATTTATTTGTCTTACAAACATTTACTGTGTATGATAAGAATGGGGCCTGGTGGAAAGCGATCACTTATGCAGTTGCTATGTATATTGCAAAATATATGGTGGTCATATATATTGTGGAAAAGCTGGGGTTTCTTTACATGCTGAAAGTAGTAGGGGGTAAAAAAAAAAAACGATTTAAATCGTAAATCGGATTTTTTGTGAAAAAATTGGGGATTTTATTTTTTGGCCATATCGCCCAGTCCTACTCTCAGAGTATTCCGACTTTTTCTCGAAACATTAAATTTTTTCTCAAAACATTTAGACTTTATTCTCGTAATCTTACAGGGTTTTTTTTGTTAGCGTGGCACTAAAACGTTGTTGTATTGTAGCAATCAGCTATCAGTACTGATAAATCTGCAAAACCTCTAATATTTACAAATGGACATCATAATGTCTCTGGAAGACACAGAGGATGAAAGCTTGATAAAGTAAGCAATTAATGACGTCAACCAAAAAAGAAAACCATTTAAGAAATAAAGCAAGTTGAAGACAATGACAAAAATGAACATTTGTTTCCATTAGAACAACATCACTGATGAATCCTTCACAATCAGGCCAGAAATACAAAGTAAGAGTCTATAAACAGCAACATCTACCGCATTGCTACTGTAGGTCAGGTTTGAGTTGCTCGTTACAAGCGTTTCTCGATCGGAAAACCATTAGAGAGCTGCAGCAGCCCTGCCTTCCCTCCATTTTAATGGAAGCGCATCGGATTTCAAGCATCCTTCCTCATCAGCTCTATAAATAGAGCGTGAAACAGGAGCAAACGCATCAGGAACATATAGTTCCGATCGGCCGCGCGTGACCCCGCAAACAAAGCCCAGATGAGGGTGGCCGGCGTTCAGGCAGTGACCGCTGAAGTGGACACAGAAATCCTCCTACACTAAGCGTCCACGTCTGAGACGAGCAGGAATACTGTACTCTACAACATCAGACGGGTTTGATGACTTCATACGCCATTGCTTTTGGAAATCAGAGATTTTATGGATGGTTTGAGACGCCACAGAAGGCACTGAGTGCATCATTAGGGACTCGAAGGCTTTTGTTAGCAGACTAGCGAGGGTTACGGCATTGCCAGAAATGTCACAAACGCAGAACTGAGTCGGCCTTAAGAATATAAACATAAATCACGTTATAAACGGTTAAAGCTCACATGCATCTGCCATTTTGAGGCCTTAAATGACCTTAAAAGAGATGACAGCATTAAATCAAACATAAAACATGCTTGCATGCTTTTACTAAACATGTCCAAACCAATTTAGAATTAACTAAAGTTAAATTTTTTACATTAAAATCTAATGTTTTGGCAAACCATATTCAAAAACAGTTTAGTTGTTTGTAGTATGAATATCTAAAATAAAATTAAATCTGAACCCTGGACCACAAAATTAAGTCATAAGGGTCAGTTGTTTTTTTTCTCCCATTGATGTATGGTTTGTTAGGATAGGACAATATTTGGCTGAGATACAACTATTTGAAAATTTAGAATCTGAGGGTGAAAAAAAATCTAAATATTGAGAAAATCGCCTTTAAAGTTATCCAAATGAAGTTCATAGCAATGCATATTACTAATTTTGATATATTTATGGTAGGAAATTTACCAAATATCTGCATGGAACATGATATTTAATTAATATCCCAATGATTTTTGGCATAAAAGAAAAAACGATCATTTTGATCCATACAATTTATTGTTGGCTAAACGACAAATTGAAATAGGGATTGTATGAACCCAATCACACATTCAAACAAACATTTACATTTATAGTTTTTATTATTATTTCAATAATTTTCTTTACAGTTTTTGTCATTTATTTTTAAATAAAGTTTCGTAATAGTTTCGTGTAGTTTTGTCATTTTAGTAGCCTTTGTGATTTAAATTTCTATATAGTGTTTGTTCATTATTATTATTATTATTATTTCAGTTTTGGCTATTTTAGTACATTAAATTAAAATGAATATGTTTCTATTTTTATTATGTTATTGTTTCAGTAACATTTTTAATGTTTTTAATCTTATTTTGAGCTATAATAATCAGGATGCATCTAAATTTCAGTCAAAAAATAAGTTCAAATAATTCCATTTGGTTCCATTCAATTTTGGTTCCAAAAGGGCCAAAGTCATTGACCAAAACAGTGGAATTAAATTAGCACATCTCAAGATCATGTTCCATGAAGATTTGTAAATTTCCTACTGTAAATATATCAAAACTTAATTTTTGATTAATAAAATGCATTGCTAAGAACTTCATTTGGACAACTTTAAAGGGGATTTTCTCAGTATTTAGTTTTTTTGGCACCCTCAGATTCCAGATTTTGTATAAAGAGCTGATTTAGATATACTATA
The DNA here is from genome assembly GCF_049309525.1 of Garra rufa. Taxonomy (NCBI): domain Eukaryota; kingdom Metazoa; phylum Chordata; class Actinopteri; order Cypriniformes; family Cyprinidae; genus Garra; species Garra rufa. The sequence goes on from NC_133384.1 coordinate 38,728,679, forward strand.
TAGGGCACATTACACCAGTTTAATATTATGTTTAGAAAAATTATAGTTTCTATTTATTTTGTAAAGCTTTTCTACTTACAATAAGTTTTGCACTGTTTCATATATTTTAGGATATTTTACTTATTTATATTTTAAAAAAAATATATATTGTTTACATAATATAATTGCAATAATACAAGTTCATTATTTAATTATTTTTTATTTTTATATTTTTGATCTTTTATTATTATTAATTCTTTTATTTTTTAAAGTTTTTCTAAGGGCGCCAGATTAAAAACTTCTGATCCATAAACTGAATTAATACATTATTTCTGAATCATTCATAGTTTGGATGCTGCAGGTTTGTCCAGATCCAAGTCTGAATTATTACCCGTATCGGTAATCAACCGATATATCGGCCGATATTTGACTGATATTTTGAGATTGTCGGCATCAGCCAATAACCTGCTACCATATTTCATTTCCAGTTAACACTCAATGTTAATAAATATTGCTTTTTTTAAGCTTTAAGCTTTTTTTTTTCCATTTGTAAGTAAATAAAATACAAATATGGTTAAAAATCTGCTTATGTGTCTATATCTCAACAAGTATAACATATATACTGTACATATCAGCATTAGATATATTTCAGAAATCTGAAAAAACGGTTAAAAACATATATTTATAACAAATTCGAAGATAATGATACATAGATCTGATCTCAAATATGAGTTCTGCATTGTTTTAATGTTTTATTGTGAGTTTTAGAGGATTAATTCATCCAAAAGTCTAAATATCATTATCTGTAAATGTAAAATTCTTCTTAAGCAGCTCTCAAATCTCATTTGTATGGGGTTCAGATTTCCTAGCGAGAGGTTTGGTGTCATTTCTGCTCTTGAGTGTCAAATCTTAATTGAATATGTGAAATGGACAATGAGGTTTGAGACCCAAATTGGAGTCTGAAATGAGTTTAAGAGACTTCTTGTCCATTTTTTCCACTTAACATTCATGGTTTTATGGTGTTTTATGGCCAAGACAGTATGCCAGATGAAATGTAATAATTTCTTCTGGATAATTTGACTCAAAATGTCAAGCTCTGATCTTTCCCATCAGCCCACCGGAGCTGGATCCTGATCCAGTATATTGTATTTTGTCATTTCGAGCAGACTTCTTCTCTCAGCAGTCAAGCATTTACACTAAACACGTGTGCTGATGTGTGTGATGCTTGAGAGAACATGGCATCAGGACACACATGAGTGCATTTCAGCCTTTGGGAATCATTCGGTTCATGCAATCACGACCAAACCTCTAGCATTAACACACTGCACTCAATTTCAACCTCAAGTCACAATGAAATTAAGTTAATTTTGTGCGCTGTAGTATACATATATAAATTAATAAATTAATCCAAAAATTTAAAATTAAAAAGCTGAGGCAAAAAAAAAAAATTTTGTAATACAATTTGGGTAATTGAGCAATTTAACTCACCTTTCAATACTTCAGCCAAACAAATCATACATATTTGTGACCCTGGACCACAAAACCAGCCAAAAGGGTCCATTTTTTTAAATTCTAAAAGTTTAAAAGGTTACAGTATATGTTATACATGTTGACATATAGACACAGAAGCAGCTTTTTAAACATATTTGTACATGTCATTTAAATAAAAATGCTAAATAAATAATTGGATAATGCTGATAATCTCAAAATATCGGTCAAATATCAGCCGATATATTGCTTGTTTGCCAAAATGGGTTACAATTCGGACGTAGATCTATTCTTAAATAATGTATTAATTCAGTTTATAGAGCTGGAGTTTTTAATCTGGCATATAATCTGCCGATAATATCAACATATCAGTTAAATATCGGTATATAAAACAATTAAATAATGAACTTGTATTACTGCAATTAAAAATACAGTATGTCAACAATAAACACTTTTAAAAATAAATAAGTACATCTATAAAATATAAGTAGAAGTAGTAAGTAGAAAAGCTTTACAAAATAAATTTTAAAAATGCAAAATAAATAAATATAGGTCAAATATCAGCCGATATATTGCTTGCTTGCCAAAATGGGTTACAATTGAGAGACATGGATCTATTCTTAAATAATGTATTAATTCAGTTTATAGATTTGAGTTTTTAATTTGGCATCCTTAGAAAAGTTTGTGGGGAAAAAATTGTTAAAATGTAAAAATTTATAATAATAAAAGAGTAAAATAATTAATTATATTAAAATAAATAAATGAATAAATAAATAAATATCAGACGATATATTGCTTGATTGCCAAAATGGGTTAAAATTCGGATATGGATTTATTCTTAAATAATTTGTTAATTCAGTTTATAGATTTGAGTTTTTAATTTGGCATCCTTAGAAAAGTTTAGGGGGAAAAACTTTTCAAATGTAAAAATTATTAATAATAAAAGAGTAAAATAAATAATTATATTAATTTTTTTTAAATAATACAGTTGTGTTATTACAAATAAAAACTTAAATAATAATAAAAAAAATGTATAATATATTTTAAACCATACATAACATATAGTAAGCAAAAAAGCTTAATAAAATAAATACAAAATATATAATAATATAAATATATCTGGTATAATATGCCCTATATAGTATATAACTAGTATACTAATCTAAATCAGGTCTTTATACGTGGAAATATCTAGCTGCCTTTTAAATGTTAGGCTAAGAGACCACAAAACCAGTCATAATTTTGAGATTTATACATCTGAAGGCAAAATAAGTAAGTTTTCCATTGATGTAAGGTTTGTTAGAATAAGACAATATTTGGCTGATACACAACTATTTGAGAATCTGCAATCTGAGAATGCAAAAGAATCAAAATATTGATAAAATCACCTTTAAAGTTGTCCAAATGAAATTTATGCAATGCATATTACTAATCAAAAATTAAGTTTAGATATATTTACGGTAGGAGATTTACTAAATATCTTAATGGCACGTTATCATTCATGACATCTGATATAAAAATCATAACTACAGACCTCTGTAAGATGCTGATGAAGATTTGAACAGACACAGAATGAAAATGCATGAAATATAATGCATGCACACAAGCAGAATAAGCGCTCTGCCACTGAACTGAGGCCTGCATGCATCTGCAGAGCGGCTTTCACATCCTAAAGACAAGTTTGAGATGAGATGCATGAGGATGCAGGGTGTGTTTAGTGATCTTGTATGTCACAAAGCATGCACACTTCAGCTCGTGCTCAAATGCATGCGGTAAGGAGGATGCAGCACGCGCATGGGGTGACATTCAGCTCACGGGAGCACGCACGAATCTCGTGCATGCGGGGAAATGATCAAAATCGGATGCAAACGACACATAAAACGCTAAACTGACGCGTCAGCCACTTACCGACGGATCTGTAGCCCAGGACGGCGATCTTTCGCGATTTCGGCTGCGGCATCTTTTATTTATTCCCTACCACATCAATATCCACATCAAAGAGGGCTCTTCTGCTCCCGAGCGAACGAAATCACATGGATTTGATGCTGTTTTGCGTTTCAACGTCGTGTAGATTGAAAAGGGAAAGTATTAAATCCGTTCCGCCGAATGAAGCGAATATTTTTGATAAATTACGAGGAAAGTCTCAGACTCTGCGTCACTGCCCACCGCAAACCTGCCTTAATTATGCAAGAATGAGCGCGCCGGATTGGCGGAGCTCGGTCTGAGAGGCGGGACGCGTCGCTGGTAATCGCTCAACCATTGGCTGAGCGGGACACAACGGATCTAGAAGTGCGAATGCGATTGGAGGACTGTCGTTGTCAATCATCAGACGGCGGATTAAACATATTCACATGCGATTTACAGTTTTTAGATTTGAAAAGTGCAACAAAAATGTTACTTTACAGTGGAAAGATGTTTCATGCATTATTGAAAACTCTAAAGATAAACAGACCCCCAATTTTTTTATTGTCATTATTGTTAATATTTATTTTAATGGACAAATTTCATATTAATACATGCACATTTCAGCTATTCAAGTTTTTAATTTAATGTATTCCAATAATATTGTTTATATCTCCCCCTGGCACTTACATTTTTTTGTATTTGTTGTGATTTAGTTGTATTGGATGTGTTGAAATTCTGTTAAATAAAATAAATAAAATATGACTGATATTGGATTATCAACTCGTATTATAAAGATTTATTATTATTATTATTATTATTATTATTATATTTATTTATTTTTACCATACTATCACAATTTTTTTTTCACTTTTAATAAATTCTAACATGAAAAAAATCCATGTTTTATAGCATTAAAAAATGAGCGATGCATTATATTGAGTCCATATTGCCCTTAAAAACAAAAACAAAATTAATGTATTCCTATAATATTGTTTATATCTCCCCCTGACATTTTATTTTATTTTTTTTGTATTTGTTGTGATTTAATTAAAATGAACGTGTTGAAATTCTGTTCAATTAAAAAAAGACTGATATTTGATTATAAACTTGTATTTTAAAGATTTATTATATATATATCAACAATAATATGACAATTAAATGAAAATGGGGTGATTTTTGTTCATTGTTTTTCACTTTTAATAACCTCTAACATAAAAAACAGACAGTTTTTTCACTTTTAATAACTTCTAAAGGAAAAAACAAGCTTAATGTATATCTATAATATTGTTTATATCTCACCCTCACATTTGAATTATTTTTGTTTGTTGTGATTTAATTGTATTGAATGTGTTAAAATTCTGTTCAATCAAATAAATAAATAAATAGAAAACAAAAAACTGTACACCACTGATACTAGATCATCAACTCAAATTTTAAAGATTTATTATTATTATTTTAAGATACGATTACAATTAAATGAACATGGGGTGAATTTAAATTAGTTATTTTTTTTACTTTTAATAATTTATAACATGAAAAACTGACAATTTCTCGGTATTTCTGCATTTCTGTGTCTTTTGTTTTTCTCTAAAAAAAACAAAAAAGAAGAAAAAAATCTGATTTTGTGGTAGAAATACTTACTAAAATCACAAAACAAACCTATTCACTCAAAAAGCTAAGGATACACAAAATGACAGTTTCAGAGATCATTTCATAGTTTATTTTCGTTAACATAAATGTTTTAAAGCACTAGATATTATAAAAAGTCAGTCTCTGCTGCCCTCTTCTGGACACACAAACTAACACACAATCTTTCATTTTATTTTTCATTATTTGTTTTAACCCATGATTGTCATTGCAAGTACAGTGTACAGTGATATCGTGATAATATATTTTAATATATGTGACCTAGAACCACAAAACCAGTCATAAGGGTCAATTTTTGCAAACTGAGATTTCTACATCATAAATAAGCTTTCCATTGATGTATGGTTTGTTAGGACAGGACAATATTTGGATCCAACTGCTTGAAAATCTGCAATCTGAGGGTGCAAAAAAATCTAAATATTGAGAAAATGGCCTTTAAAGTTGATCAAAGGAAGCAATGCATATTACTAATCAAAATTTTAGTGGTTACACTTGGTAAAACTAGTAGTTAACTACATTATTTAACATGAACAAATCATTAAAAAAATATTTATAAAGCATATTTAATTTCTAATCATATTTCTTGTCATTTTAGTGTTTTAATGTAAACATATTTCAGCCAAAAGGCAAATATTTCTATCTTTTCATCTACCATTGTATTTTATTTGATTATTTTGATTTTTGGCTTTATTTAAGTGGTTAAGTAAATTGCTTCAGATCAGGTCCGTGACTCATTTCGTGAACTGAATGACTCGTGAAACTCAAGCTAAAATAAAAATGGCATAGACTCTGTTTTTCTTTTTGGAATATCACATAATGGCAAATGTCTTTATAGTTGAAATTAATTAAGATTGTTTAAAGGAATGGTATAAAACGAAAAACAGCTTTTTAAGAAATTTCCAGTAAACCATTTATTCTTTCCCCTTGTAGAGTCATTAAGGATCCAGCTTATTGTGAGTTTGGTAAGGAATTGTTTGCACTGTCAGTTCTGGTTGAGATTTACTGATATTTTGTTATAGGTTTACTTAATTTAATACAAATGTACTTTAAAAACCATGCAACTGGGGGCTCTGGAAGACTGAATAACTGGTTAATATTGTACATTTAATCTGAATACATCAAAGTGTGTTTAATGAAGTGTTGTGCACTTTGTTTCCAACTCCACTGTTATTATACTTTAAAGTAAAAATATTGTACAAGATTTGTTTTGTATTGAGTGTTTTCAGTTCAAGATATTCAACAGTATCAAGGTTGGTATTGTATGAATTCTTATTTTTGGTGTTTTTGTTTATGCAGGACAGTACAGAAAGCACACAAGTGGGAGAGAGAGGAGAGGACAGCATCAGAAAGGACCTACTCTTTCAAGCATCACCCGAAGCAAACATTTTGGCTTAAAATAACAAATGCATTTCATTTAAGGTTTTTTCTGCATAAAGGATTTTAAGGCGACTGCTTTTTAGCCCTTCACCACCGACATGGTTTCTGTTGCAGGTTCCATTCTCAAACTTTTCTACCCATTTCCACCCATAGTTTTCACAGAACTATAGTTAACCACCAAAATAAGAGATCAAGTGGTTTTAGTCAAAAAGGTTAAATGCAATATATGCATGCTATTGTACAAAAACTTTGAGTCTTTAACCTTCCGGGCCCGTATTCACAAAAAGTTGAATCTTCTCCTAAATAGCAGTAAAAGTTTTTAGCTAAGAGTTTCCTCTTAAAACCTATTTTCAAAGCTGCTGAGACAAATTTTAAGCTAAGAGTCTTAAGGTAAGAGTTAGAGCGGGGCATACCAAATCACACAGTATCCAGTTTTCCTATGTCGACCATTCTGGATTTTGTAGTAAAATGCTGTATTTACAAATACTTTGGAATATAGTTACAAAAATGAGATGACTGCTTGTGGGAAAGTTATGAAATTTGGCACAAAGATCAAGAACAGTCTCAACATTAAACACAGCTAATTTGGAGTCTCGAACTCAATTTCTAATACCACCAACAGCCCAAACTGACACTTATGTTGAAGCTAGTAATTTTTGAACAGTAAGGGCTAGAAATGAAATCACATGTTTTATCTGATTCCTTTGTTCATATTGATGGCATTTTTCATAACAAAAATCTCTACACCAAAAAGCTACTAATAAGATTTTCAATGAGTAGTTCCAGGAAAGCGGCATCTACTGGTCAAGAGATTTGGATATTTACATTGTAACTTCTGAACAGTTTGGCTGAATATCATAAGATTGAACTTAAAAAAATACTAAAATACAGAACTTATAAAACCACTTGTTGATAAGCCATGAAATTTGGCACACAGATAGAGCAGAGTCTGAGCACAGCAAATCTAGAGTATCTCACTTAAACTCTCTAGCGCCACCAACAGGCCAAAGATAGACGTGAGGCTGTATCTCTGCAGTGCTTTAGTGGTTTTGGTCCAAACTTGGTGCATGTTATACCAAGCATGAACTGAGGGTACATGAGTAGTTTCAGCACAGCGACATCTACTGGTCAAGAGATATGGACATTTTCACTTGAAACTTCTGAATGGTTTAGCTAAAAATCTAATTGAACAGTTTCTAATATTTCTTTCTATTTACAAAAGCTTTGGGATATTGTTACAAAAAAGAGATAACTGCTTGTGGAAAAGTTATGAAATTTGGCACAAAGATCAAGAACAGTCTCCACATTTAGCACAGCAAATTTTTTTTTTTTTAAACTAAAACTCTCTTGATCCAAGTTGGACTTCAATCATAAGACTGGATTTTGAAAAATATTAAAATACTGTCTTTTCCATTATAGAACTTATAGAAGCGCTTGTTGGAAAGCCATAAAATGTGGCACACAGATAGAGGAGAGTCTGAGCACAGCAAATCTAGAGTCTAACTCAAACTTTCTAGAGCCACCAACAGTCCAAAGTTACAATGATTATGCCAAAAAATGAACCAAAACACTTTTTTTCTTCTGATTTTTTTGGCAGATGCCAACAATGCATGGTGTTCAAGCATTTAAGTCATCAACAAGTGTCTTTATTGAGTTTATTTGCCCCCTGTTATCCTCTTCATTACTGCTGGCAGCTATTTGTCTTATTTTTTGTAATTTTACTACAACTTAAACTCATTTTATTTCAGTTTGGTTTGGCAAGACCACATCATGTATTCGTTTAGTTTTTGTTTCGTTTCAGCTTATTACAATTAAAGAATAGTTTTAGTTAACACTGTTTCAGTTTACAAGTACATTGTGTGTGTTGCATTGGATACAGTATCTTACAGATGTAACTTATTATTACAGATAAATGCTATTTGTTTTCTCTCTGCACAAAAAACACACAGACGACAGGTTTGGCAGATATAGATATGTATTTTTTATTTTTTTTTTCATACCAGATAAATAAAAAGTTAACAATACAATCTGGTCACTATTATATGTGGAGTCCGTATGATAATAATGACCAAATTAAAACATGATTGTCACTCAGTGTGCTTCACAAAAATCGGTCAATGAATAAATTATCTGGTGAACTTCATCTATTTACAGTATAAACAAAACAAAACAAAAAAAAAAGATCACGAACACAAGCTTTGGATCTTCGGACGGGACGTTTCAGCGCAGCAGTTTTTTTCCATCGTTGGACACAAAACACAACCACAGAAACGGCAGCGGCGCATTAATATGATAATGCCACGTATGATCGGACTGTACATGCCAGACCGCCTCCAGTTCATAAAAACAATGATAAAATCAACATCCACGTGACGTCGCATTCCACACAAACATGAAGACACGCGTCCGACGATGAGACGAAGGCAAGAAACGAGTTAGAGGAACAGAAGACACAAGCGGATGAAAACAAAGCGTCTCTTTCTGGTGGCGACGTGAGGCGAGTGCAGGGAAACATCGGTTGGGTTCGGCTCGTCTCGCGTGTTTCCGGTCCAGTTTCAGCCGTCGTGTGTTTCGGTGTCCGGGGAAGGTGAGGATGGAGAAGAACGGGACATTAGAGCAGCTTCTGCTCACATTATTACCCAGAATTCAAGTATTCCAGTGCCACTTCATAGCAGAACTTATACTGATCCTGCAGGAGAAACACACACCAGCAGAGGTCAGTCTAACACAGTCTGTGAACACAACATTTAACCATTTAATCCTCATAATGCATCCAACATTTCTACATTTCACATTCAAGACCAGAAGAACTATTATTACAGTCATAACTTAATATTTTTCAACTAATACCATATTTGATCAGCAACTTTTCATTAATAAATAAATTAGATTTTTTGAATGTTGCTACATTTGAAGTTTTGAATGTTGCTACAGAAACTCTTTGAAATTTAAAATACACATCTAACCCAACAAAACTAAGATGCAATATATGAGACAAAGACAAAAGTGATTTTATAACCTTAGAAAGCACATTAAATGTATGTAAAGTGTCTACTTTTAAGGTTTCAAATATGTTTATGGAGAATAAAATGTTAAAAATGTTTTTGAAATAATGTTACATTGTTATTTAGTTTAACACAATATTCAAAATTGTAACATAATATTCATATAATATCAAAATTCACACAGCATGCTTATTCTGACTTGTGCATATGAAAACAAATGTGATTTTTTAAAGTTCTGAATGTTACTACATTATTACTGCATTTATCCCTTTTTTATTCATTAATAAATTGAGAAACTCTTTGACATTTTTAAAATTACAAATCTAACCCAACAAAACTAAGATGCAATTTATATATATAGCCTATATATATGGGTCAAAGACATTAAGATAAGAAATTTACAAAAGTGATTTTGTGTCCATAGAAAGCACATTAAATCTAAGTAAAGTGTCTATTTTTAAGGTTTCAAATAAGTTTTGGAGAACAAAATGTCAAAATTTGGTTGAAATAATGTTGCATTGTCATTCAGTGTAACACAATAATTATGTAAAAATTCTAACAACATGCTTATTCTTGTACATATTAAAATAATTTTTTTTGAATGTTCCTACATTGTTACTGCATTTACCCATTTTTTATTCATCAATAAATTGAGAAACTCTTTTTTTAAATTTTTTTAAAATTACACATCCAACCCAACAAATCTTAAGATGCAATATATGGGTCAAAGACATTAAAATGTCAACATCAAAAGTGATTTTATGCCCATAGGAAGCACATTAAATGTAAGTAAAGTGTCTACTTTTAAGATTTCAAGTTTTTAGATAATGAAATGCCAGTGTAACACAACATTTATGTCAAAATTCAAACAACATGCTTATTCTGACTTGAATGTTGCTACATTATTAGTGCATTTACCCCTTTTTATTCATTAATAAATTGAGAAACTCTTTGAAATTTGTAAAATTACACATCCAACCCAACAAAACTGAGATGCAATATATATATATATATATATATATATATATATATATATATATATATATATATATATATATATATATATATATATATATATATTGATATATATGATTTTATGTCCATAGAAAGCACATTAAATATAAGTAAAGTGTCTACTTGGAATGATTTCTGAAGGATCATGTGACACTGAAGACTGCATTAATGATGCTGAAAATTCAGCTTTGTATCACAGAAATAAATTACATTTTAAAATATATTCACAGAGAAAACTATTATTTTAAATTGAAATAATATTTCACAATATTACAGTTTTTTCATAAGAAACGTCTTTAAAAACCTTAAAAAATCCTTTTGAAAAAAAACTTTTGAGTGGTAGTGTATATGTGCATTAGTATTAATTTTATCATTAAACAGTGATTAAAGTATCAACATTAGACTAATTTCTGTTTCATTTCCATGTTCTGATTTG
>NC_133384.1:38740029-38795938 GCF_049309525.1 Garra rufa
CAAAATATTAAGTGATGTCAAACTGTAAATGAGTCAGGATTATTATTAACTACAACCATAAAATCTATATAGACAAAAAAAACAGGACAAAATGACTAAAACTTTAACTAAAATGAAAATGAAAACAATAAATATAAAACTCTCACTCAAAATATTAGTTGATGTCAATGTAAAAATAGATAGAAACTCTTTATTGTTAACTAAAAACATTATTTATTTATTTATTTATATTTCAGCTAGTTGCTGATGCAATATTTCTCATTTAATTTAATTTAAAACTTAAATTATTAAAACTTTAGATAAAATGCAAATGAAAACATTATTAACTGATGTCAAACTGTAAATGATGACAGAAACTCTCCAAGCCAGGATTATTATTGTTAACTACAACCATAAAAAACATTTTCACTACTTAAAAAATAAATAAATATATATATATATATATATATATATATATATATATATATATATATATATATATATATATATAATTTTTTAAGGAAAAAAAAAAGTTAAAAAAGTAATAGAATAGAAAAAGAAAACAGAAAAAAAACAGGAAAAGACAGGACTTAAGAAAGAAAAAAGAAAACAGGATATCTAAAATGAATTAAAAGTAAATGTCATGAAAAAAATATGATAGAAACTCTCTATTGTTAACTAAAAATATTAAATAATAATTATTTATTTTAATAATAATAAAAAATGTAAAAAATATTTCAGCTAGTTGCCAATGCAATATTTCTCATTTTGTTAAAAAAAAACCTAAAACTAATGAACAAAAATAAATTAAAACTACATCTAGTTCAAATTATTAATGTCAAACTGTAAATGTCCTGGTAAAATGATCATAACTCTTTAAACTCTTTATTGTTAACTAAAATTATTTAAAAAAAATCAGCTAGTTGCCATCGCAATATTATTATTAAAAATTAATGAAAACCATGTAGCCATTTAAAAAAAAAAGAACAACTACAAAAAAACCTAATAAAAATACCACAAAAAAAACAAAGTTAAAATGAATTTAATAAACTAAAACTAAATAATAAAAATAAACAAAAACTGTCGATAAAAATTAATGAAAACAACATAGACATTTAAAAACAACAAAAAACTAATAAAAAAATACCACAAATTAATTTAATAGACTAAAAATAAATAAGAATAAACTAAAAATAATGATTAAGAATAAATAAAAAATTAACAACAAAAAACAATAAAAAATCACAAAAAATAAATTTAAAATTATTTAATAAACTAAAACTAAATAAAAATAAATTACAACCAACAAATACAAATTAATGAAATTGACATAAGCATTTAAAAACAAAACTGAAAAATGAATACAGAAAATAATAAAATAAACATTAGAAAAAAATGTAAAATAAAATTAAAACTAACAAATAAAAACTAATAAAATCTAAAAATTAAAAAACAAAACAAAACAAAACAAAATGACAAACTTTAAAATGAATGATGTCAAACTGCAAACGTGATGGTAAAATGATGATAACTAAAATAAATAAATAAATAAAGTTAAAATTAAAACAGAAAATCTAAAAAAATATTAAGAAAAAATATACCAGTATCTAAATGATACTAAAATAAGACTCCAAGCATGAAGGGGCCTAAAAAGAGGTCAAAGATGAGCCTAAACACTAACGGAGGCTCCAGGGCGAGGGATGATGGTGTTTTCTAAAGTGTGCAGAAGGAGGAGGTGACCAATGGCACTCTTACCTTTCCAGAATACTGCGACATTGTCCGCTGGATTGTGTCCAAACTCACCCACACGCAACAAAGTGTGAGAGGGAAAAGTTGGACGGGCCAATATATACACCATCCTGTGATCTCGCGAGAGCCGCTCCGCAAACATCCCACAATGGAGAGCTTTAGGCTTGTGCTGAGCAGACGCTTTCCACAGTCCTGCTGATTCTGGCCTCTGCAGCTCCGGCTTCAATAGATTTTGCTTCGCTCGACTTTGTGGGCCGTTTTGTCAACGTGAGGCTTGTGTTTAACGTAAACGCCTCTTATTGTACATTTTACCTCTTCAGAATGTCATCACTGTAAAAATTATACATTATAAAACATTACATTAAATTAAGCAGATTTTCTCTCTGTTTTTTTTTTGTGCATACTTTCTCAACAGTTTACCTTACCAAAACCTCATTGTTTTAATGCAAACAATATACATTATTTAAATCAAGCATGAGAAATGGCATTAAAAAAATGGAATCACTTTGGCATAAAAAAGAAAAAAAAACTCATTGTGTTTTAAAATATTAATGATTAAGACAAAAAATATTAATTTAAAACTATTATAAACATTTTAGGAACACATTTTTGTCAGTGTAGGTGGAAAAAAATATTTATTTTAAAAATCAAAATTAAATATAAAAATTTAATTAAAAAAAGAATAAAAGCTACCTAAACATAAAAAAAAACAATATTAAAAATCACAAAAATACTAAAATTAACATTAAATTACACACAAAAAACTACTTTATGTGAAATAAAATAAATGTTGATTGCAATAAAAATATGTTTTTAAATGAAATAGTTATTTTTTTTTATAAAAGCTACAAAAGCATTTTAAAACATCAATACTCAAAAATAAGATCACCAATTATTTTAATGCAACCTGATGTACTATAAAACTTTTAATAAAAAAGTAAAAAAATGTATTTAATTAAAGGGTTTTTTAATTAAAAAAAAAAATTAAAAGCCATATAAACATTTTAAAACAACAATACTCATAAAAATGACAAAAACATCAAAAGTACTAAAACTTCAAAATTAACGTTAAAGCAGAAAATATATTTATAAAAAAAGCTAAAAAAAACTAAAAAAACATCTCATTTAAATATAAAAAAATTATTTTATGTGAAATAAAATAAATGTTAAATAAGATAAAATATTAAACAAAAAAATTAAATAAGTCAAAAATTGTTATAATAAACTTTATATTTATAAACTTTATATTTAATTAAAAAAAGCTACATAAACATTTTAAAACAATACTCCTTAAAATGACAAAAACACATTAAAAGTACTAGTTAAAATTAACATAAAAGCAGAATATATATATATATATATATATATATATATATATATATATATATATATATATATATATATATATATATATACACACACACACACACACAACTAATTTAAATAAAAAAAATATAAGTTACATAAACTAAAATGCCAAACAACATCAAAAGTACTAAAACTAACTAAAATTAACATGAAAGCAGAAAATATTTATATAAAAAACTAATTATATATATATATAATTTTATGTGAAATAAAATAAATGTTAACTGGAATTTAAAAAAAAAGTATACATATAAAAAGTAAAAAATGTATTTAATTAAAAAAAAAATAAAAGCTACAAAAACATAAAAAACAATACAAAAAAAAAAATCTAATTTAAATATTTAAAAAAATTATATGTGCAATAAAAAGAATGTTTACTGGAATAAAATATATTGTCAAAAAAATGAATCAAAAGAATAAAAATGTTATTTTCATTTTAATTATATATAATAATATTTTATTTTTAAATGTATTTAATGTAATACAAATTTATGAAAGCTACATTATTTAAATCAAGCATGAAATCAGGCATAAAAAACTCTTTGTGTGTTAAAATATTAATGATTAAGACGAAATATTAACTTAAAACTATGATATACTTATTTTAGTGAGTGTAGGTGTCTAGTGTTTCATAGCAGTGTAAATGAGAGCCAGCGAGTCGACTGATAGTGAAACAAAATGCTGCGTTTAATGATTACAATCAAAAAAGTCCAACAACATTCACTACTGAATGAATGCTGCCAACTTTATTGGCCATAATTACAGGTTTAAGAAACACCATTTACAAATTCCAGAGGGAACAGAGAGGAGGATGAGAGGTAGAGAAGAAGAGCGAAACGCAAACGTAAGGCTGAAGACTGCGCGTGTTTGTGTTATTCACATTCCGTCTCACAGAGGAATAAATTAAAGAAAAATATCACACAACTAAAAATGTACAAATTAAAAGTCAAAAGTATAAAAAAGGTCTAAAAGAAAAAGCCGACATGTCAATGCAGGAAACAGGCAGTTAGCCACTTCAAGTAGAGGGATTCGTTTCCCAGTGTCCAGTGCAGCGGAGGGGCTGGAAACAGACTTTTCTAGCAAACGTCACCCTTTACTCCTACAACTAGACCACAAAACACACACATGCTTGCTAGAAAAGTTTGTGCTGTTCTCCGGTGGGCGGGGCAGACTGTGGGAGAGGGGGCGGGGTCTGGGGGGGAGGGGGCGGGGTTATCTACATCATGGAGCAGGGCGTCCGGCCCTGAGGAGCGCCTCCGTCCATCTTCTCCGCCTCCAGGATTATCCTCTTAAACACCTCCACCGCCGTCTGCAAAACACACAAACATTATGTGAAAATCCTGATTTTAATAATATAAAAAAATTCTAAAAAGCTACATATACATTTTAAAACAACAATACTCATAAAAAAAGAAAAGGAAAAAAACCATCAAAAGTTCTAAGACTTTAAACTAAAATTAACATTACAGCAGAAAATATTAAAAAAAAAAAAATCGGAAAAAAATATAAGAAATAAAATAAACGCTAACTGGTATTACATATTTTGTAAAAATTACATTAAAAAAAAAAAGATTTAATTAAAAAAAGCTATATAAACACTTTAAAATGACAATAGTCATAAAAAAGACAAACAGATCAAAAGCAATAGAATTAACATTAAAGCAGAAAATATTTATTAAAAATCTAATTTAAATATTCAAATTTTATTTAAAAAAGCTACATAAACATTTTAAAACAACAATATTCATAAAAATGACACACATCAAAACTACTAAAACTTTTACTAAAATGAACATTAAAGCAAAAAAATTTTTTATTTTAATATTGAATTTTTTTTATGTAAAATAAAATAAATGTTAACTGTAATAAAATATTTAAAAAATCAACAAAAAGTAATTTAATTTAATTTTAAAAATTATAAAATGCTACATAAACATTTTAAAACAACAATACTCATAAAAAAAGAAAAGAAAAAAAACATTAAACTAAAATTAACATTACAGCAGAAAATATTTTTTTTAAAAATCGGAAAAATATATAAGAAATAAAATAAAATAAACGCTAACTGGTATTACATATTTTGTAATTTTAAAAAAAAAAATTAAAAAATGATTTAATAAAAAAAAAAGCTATATAAACACTTTAAAATGACAATAGTCATAAAAAACAAACAGATCAAAAGCAATAGAATTAACATTGAAGCAGAAAATATTTATTAAAAATCTAATTTAAATATTCAAATTTTATTTAAAAAAGCTACATAAACATTTTAAAACAACAATATTCATAAAAATGACACACATCAAAACTACTAAAACTTTTACTAAAATGAACATTAAAGCAAAAATTTTTTAATTTTAATATTGAATTTTTTTTATGTAAAATAAAATAAATGTTAACTGTAATAAAATATTTAAAAAATCAAAAAACTCAACAAAAAGTAATTTAATTTAATTTAAAAAATTATAAAATGCTACATATACATTTTAAAACAAAAATACTCAAAAAAGAAAAGGAAAAAAACATCAAAAGTTCTAAGACTTTAAACTAAAATTAACATTACAGCAGAAAATATTTTTTTTAAAAATCGGAAAAATATATAAGAAATAAAATAAAATAAACGCTAACTGGTATTACATATTTTGTAATTTTTAAAAAAAAAAATTAAAAAATGATTTAATAAAAAAAAAAGCTATATAAACACTTTAAAATGACAATAGTCATAAAAAAGACAAACAGATCAAAAGCAATAGAATTAACATTGAAGCAGAAAATATTTATTAAAAATCTAATTTAAATATTCAAATTTTATTTAAAAAAGCTACATAAACATTTTAAAACAATATTCATAAAAATGACACACATCAAAACTACTAAAACTTTTACTAAAATGAACATTAAAGCAAAAAAATTTTTTATTTTAATATTGAATTTTTTTTATGTAAAATAAAATAAATGTTAACTGTAATAAAATATTTAAAAAATCAACAAAAAGTAATTTAATTTAATTTTAAAAATTATAAAATGCTACATAAACATTTTAAAACAACAATACTCATAAAAAAAGAAAAGAAAAAAAAAAGACTTTAAACTAAAATTAACATTACAGCAGAAAATATTTTTTAAAAATCGGAAAAATATATAAGAAATAAAATAAAATAAACACTAACTGGTATTACATATTTTGAAAAAATTTTTTTTTTTTACAATGTTTTAATTAAAAAAAAGCTATATAAATACTTTAAAATGACAATAGTCATAAAAAAGAAAAACAGATCAAAAGCAATAGAATTAACATTAAAGCAGAAAATATTTGTTAAAAATCTAATTTAAATATTCAAATTTTATTTAAAAAAGCTACATAAACATTTTAAAACAACAATATTCAGCAGAGAATGAACGCAATCAGCCGCAGCTCTTCATCAACACCTCTATAAATAAAGCTGATTCTCCTGTGAGACGCCAGACATATCAGACGTCCATCAGGACCAGACCAACCTTCACGCCGGTCTGATCCGTCAGAAACGGCGCAGAACACTAATTAATGTCTCTTCAACATCCAACATCTGCTGATGGAGCTGCAAACACTTTTAATCAGAGTCTGACTGTGTTTTCAGATCAAAACTCAATAATAAGAGAAACGTCAACCGGGGAACAGCAGATGATTTAGTACCGAATCCCGAATGTCTGCTGGATCAGACCATCAATTATCGCCTGACAGCTCCTCAGAAAGACAGAGAACACTGGAGGAAGAGGAAGAAGGTGAGACAGGAAGCACATGATCACCTGATTCTCTTTGGCTGAGGACTCCATGAACGCTGCGTTCCACGATTCTGCCAAAGCTTTGCCTTCTTCACAGCTGATAACACTGAGAAACACACAAGACACACGCTCAAACAGACTTTTCTAGATCAAAAATCTCCAGTACAGCAGTATCCTAGCAAAAGAACAATTACTATTGAGACATTCTGCATTGTAATAACTCGCTCTCCAAATATCAAATGTATTGATTCACAATGTTTTAAATTATAACTTCATTTATTTGACTTGTTAAATACAGATAAACACTGACTGTGTTTTTTAATGCAATCAATAATTTGATATTAATCGGGCAATATTCAGATTAGTATGTGATCTGATTGACCTGATCATTTCCTGTTGGTAATAGAGTTACAGTAATTAATAAACTAATAAATGACCAAACTAAATAATTAACCGCTGTTATCTTATGTGCATTTGCCATTTTTATTCATTTATTTTTCAAATGCTAAAATAATTATTTTTGTTTGGAAAAAATGAACTTTGCAAATGCTAAATATTTTAGTTTAAAAAATAAAGAAGTTTGCAAATGCTGAAATAAATAAATACAAATTTTTGTTTGAAAAAAAGAAGTTTGCAAATTTAAAAAAAAAAACATTTTTGTTTGAAAAAAAAAGAAGTTTGCAAATTCTAAAATAAAAAAATACATATTTTTGTTTGAAAAAAAGAAGTTTGCAAATTCTAAAATAAAAAAATACATATTTTTGTTTGAAAAAAAGAAGTTTGCAAATTCTAAAATAAAAAATAAATTTTGTTTGAAAAAAGAAGTTTGCAAATTCTAAAATAAAAAAATACAAATTTTTGTTTGAAAAAAGAAGTTTGCAAATTCTAAAATAAATTAAAAAATACATATTTTTGTTTGAAAAAAAGAAGTTTGCAAATTCTAAAATAAAAAATACAAATTTTTGTTTGAAAAAAAGAAGTTTGCAAATTCTAAAATAAATAAAAAAAAATACATATTTTAGTTTGAAAAAAGTAGTTTGCAAATTCTAAAATAAAAATAAAAAATTTGTTTGAAAAAAAAAGTTTGCAAATTCTAAAATAAATTTAAAAAATACATATTTTAGTTTGAAAAAAGAAGTTTGCAAATTCTAAAATAAATAAAAAAAATACATATTTTTGTTTGAAAAAAAAGAAGTTTGCAAATTTTAAAATAAATTTAAAAAATACATATTTTAGTTTGAAAGAAGAAGTTTGCAAATTCTAAAATAAATAAAAAAATACATATTTTTGTTTGAAAAAAGAAGTTTGCAAATTCTAAAATAAATTTAAAAAATACATATTTTTGTTTGAAAAAAAAACACTTTCAAATACTAAATTAAACAAATAAAAACTAAAATAAAACAACGAATTATTTTTATTTGTCAAAACTAAACTTTGCAAATGCTAAAATAAATAAATAAATACTTATTTTTGTTTGGAAAAAAACTGAATGATATAAAAATCTTTTATATCATTAATGAGACGATTATAAATGAACAACGCACACATAAGAGTTAAATCTGAATCCTGACGGATGCAGAATCTCAGGATCGATTTGCTGCAGACCAGCGTTTGCACACGACACACACACAGATGAAACACAGCGACATGCAGAGACTGTGTGTGTCATTAGGCTTCAGTCCAGCAATAACCAACTCATCCCGCTCCCGAGGCTCACGTTACGCTCATATGATGAAGAAAACACCGCCTCAGATCCAACATTACATCACATCCCCTACATCTACTTCCTGTTTATTCCCAGTCAGCTACTGTTTGAAATACATGCTCCTAGAGATGGATTCACAGATGAGAGCGACGAGGATCTCTGGTTCCCACAGGAACATGTGAACATACTGGAGAACCTCCATTAATCATCATGAGAGCAGAACATTCATCAAACTCATGCAGAATCAGCCTGACGTCACGTACCGCTCCATGTGAAGGTCTTTCTTATTGCCCACCAGCATTATGGGTACTCTAGGGAAGAAGAAGAGGACACTGGGACATTACTGATGAACATTTAAGACACACACAGACATTAAATGAGTGTTTAATAGATGTAAGCGTCATTTATTCAGCAGTACAGTCTAAATGCTTAATGCATGTTTCTGGATTTATTATGCATTTTTTAACTGGTTAAATATGTTTTCTTTAGAAATGTATCACATTGTAACTTTGCAAATGCTAAATCAAACAAACAAAAAAAAATACATAAAATAAAAAATAATCTTTTTATTTGAAAAACTAAACTTCGCAAATCTCTTTAAAAATTAGCTTTGCAAACACCAAATTAAACAAATATATAAACATATAATAATAAAACATAAATACATTTTTTTAAATAAAAGTGAATAAAAATAAATAAACATTTTTGCAAATGCTAAAAAAAAACATTGCCTTTAAAAATTAGCTTTGCAAATTCTAAAATAAATAAATAAAGTTTGAAAAAAAAAACAAACATTGCAAATGGTAAATTTAAAAAAAAAATACTTAAAATGAAGCAACAAAATATTTTTGTGTGAAAAAAAAAACTAAACTTTGCAAATGCTAAACTGAACACAAAAATACAAAACAAAACAATAAAATATTTTTGTGTGGAAAAAAAAATAAACTTTGCAAATGCTAAATATTTTGGTTTAGAAAAAAACTTTGCAAATGCTAAAATAAATATTTTTTGTGTGGAAAAAATTACATTTGCAAATGCTAAACTGAACAAAAAAATACAAAATTAATAAATATTTTTGTTTTAAATAAAATAAACTTTGCAAATGCTGACAAAAATAAATATTTATTTGCAAATGCTAAATTAAACAGAAAATTCATAAAACAAAATGTAATATTTTTATCAAAAAAACTAAACTTTGCAAATACTAAAAAGAAAAATCTTTAAAATTGAGCTTTACAAACGCTAAATTAAATATATTAAAAATATATAATAAATAAATAGAATTAAACATTTTGTTAATAAAGCTGAACTTTGCAAATGCAAAATAAAAAAACGAATAAAAATATTTTTGCTTAAATGTAAACTTTGTAAATGCTAAATATTTTGGTTTGAAAAAAAAAAGAACTTTGCAAATGCTAAAATAAATCTTTTTGTTTAAAAAAAAGTAACAAAAAAACTTTAGTAAATTAAACAAATATATAAATAATATATAACAAAAATAAATAAAATTGTTAAAAAAGCTGAACTTTGCAAATGCAAAATAAAAATGAATAAAAGCAAATAAAAATAGTTTTGCTTTAACAAACTTGAACTTTGCAAATGCTAATAATAATAATAATAATAATAATAATAATAATAAAAGACTTACTGTACTTTTCCCACCATATCCAACAACTTTTCATGGATAACTTTTACTACTTCAAAACTGCAAAAAAGACAGAGACGGATCAGAATTGGGAATTTTAAAAACTAGCTATTTTTTTCGAAAGCTATTTATATATGAGAATAAATCAGACAGAGATGATTAACCAGAATAAAATCTTACTGCATCATTCATAAAGCAATTAAACACCTGCTAAAAACTAAACTGATGCAGAAACCTCATCCTCATCATCATCAGAAAGCATTAGAGAGACATTCATGAAGTTCATGGAGTTGTGACATTGTCTGGGTCAGAGTTAATACAGCTATATCCAGTCTTTGGGTTTTTATCTCTAGGAGACGCTGTTTATAGACACATAAATATTCACATATTCAGATTCAGAAACCGCAAACATTGTCAGCACTGCTTCATATCATTCAGGCTGATGGCTGAGAGATTTTATAACTGACAAAGCAGAGCCTGATAATAATAATAATAATATCATTTAACTAGATTCAAGACAAACTTTAGTTGGCTTCAGAAAGCCTTGCTTGAAAGCAGCTGTAAAAGTTTTGAACTTTATACAGATAGATTATATGATTAGCATGTTGCTAGCATGATTAGAATGTAGTTAGCATGATTCGAATATTTTTATAGCATGTTTACTATGTTTCTAGCATGATTAGCAAGTTACTAGCATGTCATTAGCACGTTTATAACATGATTAACAAGTTGCTAGCATGTTTCTAGCATTATTAGCAAGTTGCTAGCATGTTTTTAACCTGACTAGCAAGTTGTTAGCATGTTTCTAGCATTATTAGCAAGTTGCTAGCATGATAAGCAAGTTATTAGCATGTTTCTAACATTATTAGCAAGTTGCTAGCATGTTTTTAACCTGACTAGCAAGTTGCTAGCATGTTTCTAGCATTATTAGCAAGTTGCTAACATGTTTTTAACCTGACTAACAAGTTGCTAGCATGATTAGCAAGTTATTAGCATGTTTCTAACATGATTAACAAGTTGCTAGTATGTTTATAGCATGATTAGCAAAGCTAACATGTTTCTAACATGATTAACAAGTAGCTAGCATGTTTTTTCCACATAATTAACAAGTTGCTTACATGTTTCTAGCATGATTAGCACGTTATTAACATGTCATTAGCATGACTGACAAGTTACTAGCATTTTTCTATAATGATTAATAAATTGCTAGCATTTTTCTATCATGATTAACAAGTTATTAGCATGTTTCTAGCATTATTAGCAAGTTGGTAACATGTTTCTAACCTGACTAACATGTTGCTAGCATGATTAGCAAGTTGCTAGCATGTTTCTAGCATTATTAGCAAGTTGGTAACATGTTTCTAACACGATTAACAAGTTGCTAGCATGTTTCTAACCTGACTAACATGTTGCTAACATGATTAGCAAGTTGCTAGCATGTATCTAACCTGACTAACATGTTGCTAGCATGATTAGCAAGTTGCTAGCATGTTTCTAGCATTATTAGCAAGTTGGTAACATGTTTTTCACCTGACTAACAAGTTGCTAGCATGATTAGCAAGTTATTAACATGTTTCTAACACGATTAACAAGTTGCTAGCATGTTTCTAACCTGACTAACATGTTGCTAGCATGATTAGCAAGTTGCTAGCATGTACCTAACCTGACTAACAAGTTGCTAGCATGATTAGCAAGTTATTAGCATGTTTCTAACATGATTAACAAGTAGCTAGCATGTTTTTCCAACATAATTAGCAAGTTGCTAACATGTTTCTAGCATGATTAGCAAGTTTTTAACATGTCATTAGCATGACTGACAAGTTACTAGCATTTTTCTATCATGATTAATAAATTGCTAGCATGTTTCTAGCATGATAAGCAAGTTGCTATGTTTAGCATTTTATAACATGTTAGCATGTTGTTAACATGTTTCTAGCATGATAAACAAGTTGCTATGTTTCTAGCATGATTAGCACGTTATTAACATGTCATTAGCATGACTGACAAGTTATTAGCATTATTCTACCATGATTAACAAGTTACTAGCATGTTTCTAGCATTATTAGCAAGTTATTAGCATGTTTCTAACATTATTAGCAAGTTGGTAACATGTTTCTAACCTGACTAACATGTTGCTAGCATGATTAGCAAGTTATTAGCATGTTTCTAGCATTATTAGCAAGTTGGTAACATGTTTCTAACCTGACTAACATGCTGCTAGCATGATTAGCAAGTTGCTAGCATGTTTCTAGCATTATTAGCAAGTTGGTAACATGTTTCTAACCTGACTAACAAGTTACTAGCATGATTAGCAAGTTATTAGCATGTTTCTAGCATTATTAGCAAGTTGGTAACATGTTTCTAACCTGACTAACATGTTGCTAGCATGATTAACAAGTTGCTAGCATGTTTCTAGCATTATTAGCAAGTTGGTAACATGTTTTTAACCTGACTAACAAGTTACTAGCATGATTAGCAAGTTATTAGCATGTTTCTAGCATTATTAGCAAGTTGGTAACATGTTTCTAACCTGACTAACATGTTGCTAGCATGATTAACAAGTTGCTAGCATGTTTCTAGCATTATTAGCAAGTTGGTAACATGTTTCTAACCTGACTAACATGTTGCTAGCATGATTAACAAGTTGCTAGCATGTTTCTAGCATTATTAGCAAGTTGGTAACATGTTTCTAACCTGACTAACATGTTGCTAGCATGATTAGCAAGTTGCTAGCATGTTTCTAGCATTATTAGCAAGTTGGTAACATGTTTCTAACCTGACTAACAAGTTGCTAGCATGATTAGCAAGTTATTAGCATGTTTCTAGCATTATTAGCAAGTTGGTAACATGTTTCTAACCTGACTAACATGTTGCTAGCATGATTAACAAGTTGCTAGCATGTTTCTAGCATTATTAGCAAGTTGGTAACATGTTTTTAACCTGACTAACATGTTGCTAGCATGATTAACAAGTTGCTAGCATGTTTCTAGCATTATTAGCAAGTTGGTAACATGTTTTTAACCTGACTAACAAGTTGCTAGCATGATTAGCAAGTTATTAACATGTTTCTAACACGATTAACAATTTGGTAGCATGTTTCTACCCTGACTAACATGTTGCTAGCATGATTAGCAAGTTGCTAGCATGTACCTAACCTGACTAACAAGTTGCTAGCATGATTAGCAAGTTATTAGCATGTTTCTAACATGATTAACAAGTAGCTAGCATGTTTTTCCAACATAATTAGCAAGTTGCTAACATGTTTCTAGCATGATTAGCACGTTTTTAACATGTCATTAGCATGACTGACAAGTTACTAGCATTTTTCTATCATGATTAATAAATTGCTAGCATGTTTCTAGCATGATAAGCAAGTTGCTATGTTTAGCATTTTATAACATGTTAACATGTTGTTAACATGTTTCTAGCATGATAAACAAGTTGCTATGTTTCTAGCATGATTAGCACGTTATTAACATGTCATTAGCATGACTGACAAGTTATTAGCATTATTCTACCATGATTAACAAGTTACTAGCATGTTTCTAGCATTATTAGCAAGTTATTAGCATGTTTCTAACATTATTAGCAAGTTGGTAACATGTTTCTAACCTGACTAACATGTTGCTAGCATGATTAGCAAGTTATTAGCATGTTTCTAGCATTATTAGCAAGTTGGTAACATGTTTCTAACCTGACTAACATGCTGCTAGCATGATTAGCAAGTTGCTAGCATGTTTCTAGCATTATTAGCAAGTTGGTAACATGTTTCTAACCTGACTAACATGCTGCTAGCATGATTAGCAAGTTGCTAGCATGTTTCTAGCATTATTAGCAAGTTGGTAACATGTTTCTAACCTGACTAACATGCTGCTAGCATGATTAGCAAGTTGCTAGCATGTTTCTAGCATTATTAGCAAGTTGGTAACATGTTTCTAACCTGACTAACAAGTTACTAGCATGATTAGCAAGTTATTAGCATGTTTCTAGCATTATTAGCAAGTTGGTAACATGTTTCTAACCTGACTAACATGTTGCTAGCATGATTAACAAGTTGCTAGCATGTTTCTAGCATTATTAGCAAGTTGGTAACATGTTTTTAACCTGACTAACAAGTTACTAGCATGATTAGCAAGTTATTAGCATGTTTCTAGCATTATTAGCAAGTTGGTAACATGTTTCTAACCTGACTAACATGTTGCTAGCATGATTAACAAGTTGCTAGCATGTTTCTAGCATTATTAGCAAGTTGGTAACATGTTTCTAACCTGACTAACATGTTGCTAGCATGATTAGCAAGTTATTAGCATGTTTCTAGCATTATTAGCAAGTTGGTAACATGTTTCTAACCTGACTAACATGTTGCTAGCATGATTAACAAGTTGATAGCATGTTTCTAGCATTATTAACAAGTTGGTAACATGTTTCTAACCTGACTAACATGTTTCTAACACGATTAACAAGTTGCTAGCATGTTTCTAACCTGACTAACATGTTGCTAACATGATTAGCAAGTTGCTAGCATGTATCTAACCTGACTAACATGTTGCTAGCATGATTAGCAAGTTGCTAGCATGTTTCTAGCATTATTAGCAAGTTGGTAACATGTTTTTAACCTGACTAACAAGTTGCTAGCATGATTAGCAAGTTATTAGCATGTTTCTAACACGATTAACAAGTTGTTAGCATGTTTCTAACCTGACTAACATGTTGCTAGCATGATTAGCAAGTTGCTAGCATGTATCTAACCTGACTAACAAGTTGCTAGCATGATTAGCAAGTTATTAGCATGTGTCTAACATGATTAACAAGGAGCTAGCATGTTTTTCCAACATAATTAGCAAGTTGCTAACATGTTTCTAGCATGATTAGCACGTTATTAACATGTCATTAGCATGACTGACAAGTTACTAGCATTTTTCTATCATGATTAATAAATTGCTAGCATGTTTCTAGCATGATAAGCAAGTTGCTATGTTTAGCATTTTATAACATGTTAGCATGTTGTTAACATGTTTCTAGCATGATAAACAAGTTACTAGGTTTCTAGCATGATTCGCACGTTATTAACATGTCATTAACATGACTGACAAGTTATTAGCATTATTCTATCATGATTAACATGTTTCTAGCATGACTGTAGTTGCTAGGCTAGGCTCGATAGTTCAGTGGATCAGAAACAGTTGATAGAAGGGAAGCTTGATTGAGTCTCAAGGGATTCTGGCAGTTTAAATTTGAACTTTTGAATAGCGTTGATCATTTGAACATTCTAACAGTCGGTTAACGTTCAGAACATAAAGTCTGGTCTTATTTGATGACTCTGTGAACGGAGAGATCTTCTAGAAATAAGACGTGTCTCAAACGAATGAGAATTCACTCAGATGCAATGTTTTATTCATAAACCATATTCTGACCGTCATCAGAAGAGCGCTGCAGAGTTTCAGTGGTTTTTATCTTCACATTAAACACAGATGCTTCCTGCAGATTGGGCTTCAAAGAAGAGAAAACCTGAGGAATTATCAAGCATCAGGAGAAATACTCAAGATTCGTACCTTTTATTTGACGTGACTGAATACACCAAAATATAACCGTTGATATCTATGGAGTACGTCTGTGGGAAAATAGAGTATTCGTCCTGAAAGAGAGAACATGCAAAACACACTTCAGATTAAATCTAAATTTCAATCTATAAATTTATGACATCCTGTTTTTATAAGAACGGTTTTGTTATTTTAATATTATTTATCAACTATTATGTTTAAGATTTCGAATTAGACTTTACATTTTCAGTTTTTTAATTTTAAATACAATTTACTCTTTTTTTTTACATTTATGTGCTCTTTTTTATATTTTTATTTACTTTTAATTAATTTCTGAAAAAAAAAAACACACTGCAAATGTTAAAATAAATTTAATTTGAAAAAAAAAAAAACTAAAATAAACAATATTTTTGTTTGAAAAAAAAAACTTTAGAAATACTAAATTAAACAACAACAAAAAAATCATAAAATAAAAACATTGCAAATGCTAAAATAAATTTTTTTTGTGAAAAAAATCTTTGAAATTGCTAAAGTACACAAACATAAAATCATAAAATAAAACAACGAAATATTTTTGTTTAACAAAAACTAAACTTTGCAAATGCTAAATAAAAAAAAAAAATCTTTAAAAATGAGCTTGGCAAATGCTAAAATAAATTAATATTTTAGTAACTGTAGAATGTCAACTTTAACTTCCTGTTTTATTTCAGAAAGATGAAATCAAAATTTTAATCTAAGAATAAATTTGTGTTTTAATTTTATATTTAATCTATTATGTTTGTTAATATTTTGAATTAGATTTTACAGTTTTAGATTTTTTTATTTTAATTTTAACTAAAAAAATAAATGAATAAATAAAACGAAACCAAAAACACCTTCGTAAATGCTAAACTAAATAAATGTTAAAGTTTTAATAAAGTTAAAACCCTGAACTTTGCAAATGCTCAATTAAACAAACACAAAAAAAATCTAAAATAAAACAATGAGTGTTTTGTTTGAAAAAAAAAAAAAAACTAAACTTTGCAAATGTTAAATATTTTGGTTTGGAAAAAAAATATTAAAAAAATTAGTATTATAACTGCTATATAAAAAAATAAAAAATAAATACACAATGAAATATTTTTGTTTGAAAAAAAAAAAAAAAAAAAAACGAAACTTTGCAAATGCTAAATATTTTAGTTTGAAAAAATTAATTTGCAAACGCTTAAATAAATAAATGATAATAATACATTAAAAATGGTTTAATTTCTTAATTTTTATTTAAAACAACAACTGCATCTAGCTGTGTCAAAGGTTCACAGTCTTTCACGGATTCATTTCTCCATCAAAATGTGTTTGAGAACCATGCAATCTCACTAGTATTGGACTCTGAACATACTGCTGAAAAGTATGTTTTTATAAAAACAATGTATGAATATAAAATATAATGTAAATAAAAACAATTGAACACTGTAAATACAGACGTGGTTCTCACCTGCCCCGCCGTGTCGACAAGCTGCAGGTGATACTCCTGACCGTTC
Organism: Garra rufa; assembly: GCF_049309525.1. NCBI lineage: Eukaryota > Metazoa > Chordata > Actinopteri > Cypriniformes > Cyprinidae > Garra > Garra rufa. Next base: position 38,757,298 of record NC_133384.1, read on the forward strand.
ACTGTGATCATTTTCGTAAATGCTAAAAAAAAAAAAAAAAAAAAAAAAAAACATAAATACAGTAAAAATTCTGATATATTATTCCAATTTACGACAGCTGTTTTCTATGTGAATCTTTGCTAAAATGTAATTGATTTTTGTGCTCAAAGCTGAATTTTCATCATCATTACTTCAGTCTTCAGAAATCATTCTAATATACTGATCTGCTGTTCAAGAAACATTTTTGATTATTAGCAATGTTGAAAACAGTTATGCGGCCCAATATGTCTGTGCAAACCCATCATACATGTTATTTTTCAGGATTTAGCATTAATAATTTGTCAAAAACAAAATGGATTGTACCAGAAAACTTATTTTCAGTGACAAATTTAGGAACTTTTAATGTTCCTGCTGTCACACAAACAATTTTCTTCAGCAAGCAAATCTAGTTATTACAACTAGTTGATGCGTTTCAGAAAGATAGACATGTATAGTGCTGAAAACAAAAATATTACATGTCATTGATTAATATTTACTGAGTAATTTTACTATTTTGTAGAGGGTTGTCAAACTGGCAATTTTCAGCTGAGATCAAGTTACAGGGGGGTAAAAATGACTTTAGAAATATTAGATTATTTTTACAGAGAGATTGGTAGCTCTATTAGTAAAATCTGTTGACTTCAGCAATTTTTGTTGCATTATGTACCAATGGTTACCATTGAAAATTGAGGAAACAGCACTTTTTCAAGTTTTTCTCCCAAGTTTCCATTCTTGTAACTCAAGAAGTATTAAAGATATCTGAATGCTCTTTTAGATATTGGGTCTTATCAAACTTTCCGTTTGGCATCCTTATTTTTAATGCCTCATAAGATTTGGTTCCAGAGATATTGGAATGTCAATATGGCTCTAGTAGTAAATCGTTAAATTATACACATTTTCAGTGGTCAAAAACCAAATGTGGGTCAGTTTGCAAAAATACAATACTCCTTTTATTTAAAGAGAAATGTCTAAAGAACAAATAATGTTGAAACTAGAGATGTATCTCTTTTCTTTTCTTTTCTTTTCTTTTCAGCTGCTTTGAACATGTCTGAGTGCCATAAATATTCTTTTTCCAAAGTTTGCATGCCTATAACTCAAGAAATATTAAAGATATTGCAATATGCTTTTAGATTCTGGTTCTTAATGAACGTTTTTTTTGGAATCCTAATTTTCAAGGCCTTACATCATTCAGTCCCAGAGATATAGGGATCTCAATGAGGCTCCATGTCCAGATTGTTGAGCCATGGAGCCATGTTGAAATTCCAATATCTCTGGAACCAAATCTCATAGGGCATTAAAAATAAAGATGCCAAAAGAAAAGTTTGTGAAGACCCAATATCTAAAACAGCATTAAGATATATTTAATACTTCTTGAGTTACAGGCATACAAACTCGGGAGAAAAACTTTTAAAAAGTGCCGTTTCCTCATTCACCATTGGCACATAATGCAACAAAGATTGCTAAAGTCAACTGATTTTACTAATATAGCAACCAATCTCTGTGTACAAATAACATTATGATGCTGCCATCTTTCTTAAATAATTTTTACCCCCCTGTAATTTGGCTCTGAATCTTAGCTGAAAATTGCCATTTTGACCTCCCTCTACAAAACAGTGGATTACTCTATAAATATTCATCCATGACATTTAATATTTCAGTGTCATGTCTATCTTTCTGTAGAAAAAAATTGCAAAATCAAACATTTGAGCCGGGGAAGTTTTTGAAATTAGGTTGATTTGACACAGACTGACCCACTAGGATGTGATCTGATTCACTTACTGTTTTCAATCGTGGGGTCGTAGGAGTCGACAAACTGGCCTTCCACAAACTGTATTGTCAAGGAGGATTTCCCTGAAACACATAAAAACATCATAGTCAGAAAATGACCATCTTTACCTTAGAGATCAGCTCACAGAATACATACACATGCATGATAGATTCATGCAAAAGAGGTTTGCACAGTGATGCACCAACTTAAATCATAATTCCAAATGAAACAAATAGCTTAATTTATCAAGAAACTGCCACAATGCCACAAAAAAGCTTCTTTTAATGCAAAATATTATGTTTTCTGGTTTCTCAGTGTGTGAATGCCTGCTGATGAAACATGTCTCCATTCAGAAGAGCGTTTGTGATGAAGCTGCCATAGTGGTAGTAACGCAGGACATTCGCATTCATACACACACAAAATCAAGTGTGTGGGCAGATTCGCCCTGCAGCCTGTTGCTATAACAACGGCCAGCTCCTCTCCGCATCCAGCATTTGTAAATGTGTGCTCTCATTCACAGGGAAAAGCCCACAGGAACATGGGGACTCTCCGGAACGGAAGTGCAGCTCTTTGAAGGACAGATGCATGTTTGATTAAACCGGCTGATGGATTCCAAATGAAACATCCAAATATGATTCATCAATCAAAACAAACAAAAAAAAATCTATCATAAATAAACTAAATTGTGAAAAGCGGGCATTACTAAAGTCTATTTCATACTAATCCAGCTGATTGACTTTTCAAATGGCATTTACATAAAACCAAAACCTTCAAAAATGTTACATTTGTCAGTTACATTTAAATCAGGGATTAAATGTTACATATGTAGCAAGTCTGTCTCAGCAGCTCAGATGATACATTCAAAAAGAAACACTTACATTCAAAAGTAACATTCTGACATTATGGTTACATTTAAATCAGGGATAAAATGTTACAATCGTAGCAAGTCTGTCTCAGCAGCTCAGATGATACATTCAAAAAGAAACAGTTGCATTCAAAAGTAACAAACTGACAAAAAAGGTCACATATAGCGTGTTACGATTTCTCCTATTGATACATTTACAATATTTATAATATATTATAACACATTAATCTCGGAGCATTCCAACTTTACTCTCAGAGCATTCCGGCTTTTTCTCGAAACATTCCGACTTTACTCTGGAAACTTTACTCTCGAAACATTCTGACTTTACTCTGGAAACTTTACTCTCGAAACATTCCGACTTTACTCTCGAAACTTTACTCTCAGACCATTACGGCTTTACTCTCTAAACTTTACTCCAGCTTTACTCTCTGAGCATTCCGGCTTTTTCTCTAAACATTCCGACTCTACTCTTGAAGCATTCAGGCTTTACTCTCGAAGCATTCTGGCTTTTTCTCAAAACATTCTGACTTTACTCTCGAAGGATTCAGGCTTTACTCGCAAAGCATTCTGGCTTTTTCTCGAAACATTCCGGCTTTTTCTCGAAACATTCCGGCTTTTTCTCGAAACATTCCGGCTTTACTCTAGAAGGATTCAGGCTTCACTCTCGGAGCATTCCGGCTTTACTCTCGAAGCATTTCGGCTTTACTCTCGAAGCATTCCGGCTTTACTCTCGAAACATTCCGGCTTTTTCTCGAAACATTCCAACTTTACTCTAGAAGGATTCAGGCTTCACTCTCGGAGCATTCAGGCTTTACTCTCGAAGCATTCCGGCTTTACTCTCGAAGCATTTCGGCTTTAGCATTCCGGCTTTACTCTCGAAGCATTCCGGCTTTACTCTCGAACCATTCCGACTTTTTCTCGAAGCATTCCGGCTTTACTCTCGAAGCATTCCGGCTTTACTCTCGAAGCATTCCGGCTATACTCTAAGCATTCCAGCTTTACTCTCGAAGCATTCCGGCTTTAGCATTCCGGCTTTTTCTCGAAACATTCCGACTTTACTCTCATAGCATTCCGGCTTTAGCATTCCGGCTTTTTCTCGAAACATTCCGACTTTACTCTCATAGCATTCCGGCTTTAGCATTCCGGCTTTTTCTCGAAACATTCCGACTTTACTCTCGAAGCATTCCGGCTTTAGCATTCCGGCTTTTTCTCGAAACATTACGACTTTACTCTCATAGCATTCCGGCTTTAGCATTCCGGCTTTTTCTCGAAACATTACGACTTTACTCTCGAAGCATTCCGGCTTTAGCATTCCGGCTTTTTCTCGAAACATTCCGACTTTACTCTCGAAGCATTCCGGCTTTAGCATTCCGGCTTTTTCTCTAAACATTCCGACTTTACTCTCATAACATTCCGGCTTTAGCATTCCGGCTTTTTCTCGAAACATTCCGACTTTACTCTCGAAGCATTCCGGCTTTAGCATTCCGGCTTTTTCTCGAAACATTCCGACTTTACTCTCGAAGCATTCCGGCTTTAGCATTCCGGCTTTTTCTCAAAACATTCCGACTTTACTCTCATAGCATTCCGGCTTTAGCATTCCGGCTTTTTCTCGAAACATTCCGACTTTACTCTCGAAGCATTCCGGCTTAAGCATTCCGGCTTTTTCTCGAAACATTCCGACTTTACTCTCATAGCATTCCGGCTTTACTCTCAGATAGGGCTGGGCAATTTTTCCGATTTTATCGATTAATTCGAATTTAATGTTTTGTCATGATTTTATTTTTTAGAAATCGAGGAATCGCGATTTTTAATAAAAATATTACAAAACGTTAGGATTAGACATATATATTTGTATTCAGAAAGGCACGGAAAACAAATAATGCAAGCCACTAAAGGGATATGATTAGCTGCGTGCTAGCAAGTTAGCCAGACCCTGATCAGCATATTTATGTTTGCGCTGAGGGGAGCTTCAAAGGTTTCTACGTGTTTTTGCAACGTAGAGTAATGTATCACGGACATATCTCACCAATCCTTTCATAAATAAAGTGTAGAGAGAGTGTAAATGGGAGATTGATTGTACAGTATAGCGAGCGTCGTTGATTATAATTGCGAACCAAGATGAGTGACAGCTTATAATAATTTTTAAGGGAGTTTGTAAATGAGATATTGTCTGATTATAACACTATTGCCTGATTTTGCTCTATTTCGTCGTCAAAAGTAGTCTGAAACAAGTCACATCTGAGCCGCTGCGCATCTCCACTCAAATAAACGTGTGTTTTTAAACGAATCTAGTGAAATGATTCAATTTCCCATTCATAAAGACAGTAACATGCTTTATTTTGAATGAACCAGCGATTCGAACGAATCAAATGAATGATATGATTCAGTAATTAAGTGTCTTGCCGCCACCTGCTGGCAGATCGTTTCAGTTATTTAAATCATTTAATATTTCTGTATTCAAATTTTATATTTTTATATACGATGTAACTGCAAGAGAAAAGCATGAAAATATATATTTTCATATTTATTTGTCTTACAAACATTTACTGTGTATGATAAGAATGGGGCCTGGTGGAAAGCGATCACTTATGCAGTTGCTATGTATATTGCAAAATATATGGTGGTCATATATATTGTGGAAAAGCTGGGGTTTCTTTACATGCTGAAAGTAGTAGGGGGTAAAAAAAAAAAAACGATTTAAATCGTAAATCGGATTTTTTGTGAAAAAATTGGGGATTTTATTTTTTGGCCATATCGCCCAGTCCTACTCTCAGAGTAGGGATGGCGAAAACTAAAAAAATTCTTGACCGACCACCGAGCCTCATTAGCCGGTTGAAACCGGTTAACCGATTAGTTTAAAATATGGTACGCTATTTGAAATAACAGCCATTTCCAGCCGCGCCTGCAATTTCGCAACTCTGTCGCATCTGGCCGCGATCACACCGAACGCGTCTTTTAGTTCTAAAAACGCGAGGCGCACAGCACTGCCTTTTTTTGGTGACTTTTAATAAAAGAGCGTGCTGCGTTTTTTTATGTTGCTAAGCAACGACCAAAACAGCTGTCCTGTCAGTCAAATCAAAGGATTATAGCGCGAGAGCTCTAAAATCTTAGTTTTATGCTGTTAAGTAAACTGTCATAAATCCTAAATAATACAGCTCCGGGTTACCCACGATAGACACAAAAGGTTTCTCCTCTATTTCTTGCAGTCTCCGGACTTTTTAAGCAACCGTAAAATTCCGTCACCACAACAGAAGGCCCGCCTCTCCATTCATTCGATTGGACAATGGAAAAGAACGTGAATGACGTTGGGCGTTTTTCCGCTCAGAGTTGATTTTTTTTTTCAACTTCACGCGCTCAGAGCGCTCCTGCAAAAACGCGAGGCGCAGCAGGCGGTGAAAACGCGAGGCGCCTGGGACGCAAAGCAGCGCGTAGAACGCTCACTGCCAACAGAAAACCATTCAAAAGAGGCGCCTCCATCTGCAAAAACGCGTTCGGTGTGATCGCGGCCTCTCTCTGCCGCTCTTCCTCCCGCACACACACACACACACACACACACACACACACACACACACACTGCCACTCACGTCACTTTTTTTTAAATCCCCTACAGCGCGAAACATGAGTCCCGCAAACGCGGCGCCGAAGAGCTTGTTGTATGTAATCGTAGGACAAATGGCTCCTTAGTTTCAAATGGTTTGGGTACAAGGTGATCGCTTTGAAAATAAAGGCGTTTGTCTAGGTTAGAAGCTCATTTGAAACTTTGCCACGGCTCATTTAAGAAAATGACAGCTCCGAAGAGACGCCGCTTTAGTTTCAGTAGTGCTAACCATAATAAAGAAAGATGATGATCATCATCACCTTATCGGTTACCACTGAAATGTAGATGTAATGTATTTCCAAATCTAAGCCCATCTTATGCGGAATGTTGCCTAATAGACTGCAACATGATAAAACCAATGGATAAAACAGGCACCTTCAGAATGCGTAAAAGACGCACCGGCACTTTTTTTTTTAACCGACTACCGACAACTTTGACCGGTTAACGTTGATACGGTCAACCACCGGTCAAACGGTCATCGGTTAACATCCCTATCTCAGAGTATTCCGACTTTTTCTCGAAACATTAAATTTTTTCTCAAAACATTTAGACTTTATTCTCGTAATCTTACAGGGTTTTTTTTTGTTAGCGTGGCACTAAAACGTTGTTGTATTGTAGCAATCAGCTATCAGTACTGATAAATCTGCAAAACCTCTAATATTTACAAATGGACATCATAATGTCTCTGGAAGACACAGAGGATGAAAGCTTGATAAAGTAAGCAATTAATGACGTCAACCAAAAAAGAAAACCATTTAAGAAATAAAGCAAGTTGAAGACAATGACAAAAATGAACATTTGTTTCCATTAGAACAACATCACTGATGAATCCTTCACAATCAGGCCAGAAATACAAAGTAAGAGTCTATAAACAGCAACATCTACCGCATTGCTACTGTAGGTCAGGTTTGAGTTGCTCGTTACAAGCGTTTCTCGATCGGAAAACCATTAGAGAGCTGCAGCAGCCCTGCCTTCCCTCCATTTTAATGGAAGCGCATCGGATTTCAAGCATCCTTCCTCATCAGCTCTATAAATAGAGCGTGAAACAGGAGCAAACGCATCAGGAACATATAGTTCCGATCGGCCGCGCGTGACCCCGCAAACAAAGCCCAGATGAGGGCGGCCGGCGTTCAGGCAGTGACCGCTGAAGTGGACACAGAAATCCTCCTACACTAAGCGTCGACGTCTGACACGAGCAGGAATACTGTACTCTACAACATCAGACGGGTTTGATGACTTCATACGCCATTGCTTTTGGAAATCAAAGAGTTTATGGATGGTTTGAGATGCCACAGAAGGCACTGAGTGCATCATTAGGGACTCGAAGGCTTTTGTCAGTAGACTAGTGAGGGTTACGGCATTGCCAGAAATGTCACAAACGCAGAACTGAGTCGGCCTTAAGAATATAAACATAAATCACGTTATAAACGGTTAAAGCTCACATGCATCTGCCATTTTGAGGCCTTAAATGACCTTAAAAGAGATGACAGCATTAAATCAAACATAAAACATGCTTGCATGCTTTTACTAAACATGTCCAAACCAATTTAGAATTAACTAAATTTAAATTTTTTACATTAAAATCTAATGTTTTGGCAAACCAGATTCAAAAACAGTTTAGTTGTTTGTAGTATGAATATCTAAAATAAAATTAAATCTGACCCTGGACCACAAAATTAAGTCATAAGGGCCAGTTTTTTTTTTCTCCCATTGATGTATGGTTTGTTAGGATAGGACAATATTTGGCTGAGATACAACTATTTGAAAATTTAGAATGTGAGGGTGAAAAAAAATCTAAATATTGAGAAAATCGCCTTTAAAGTTATCCAAATGAAGTTCATAGCAATGCATATTACTAATTTTGATATATTTATGGTAGGAAATTTACCAAATATCTTCATGGAACATGATATTTAATTAATATCCCAATGATTTTTGGCATAAAAGAAAAAACGATCATTTTGATCCAAACAATTTATTGTTGGCTAAACGACAAATTGAAATAGGGATTGTATGAACCCAATCACACATTCAAACAAACATTTACATTTATAGTTTTTATTATTATTTCAATAATTTTCTTTACAGTTTTTGTCATTTATTTTTAAATAAAGTTTCGTAGTAGTTTCGTGTAGTTTTGTCATTTTAGTAGCCTTTGTGATTTAAATTTCTATATAGTGTTTGTTCATTATTATTATTATTTCAGTTTTGGCTATTTTAGTACATTAAATTAAAATGAATATGTATCTATTTTTATTATGTTATTGTTTCAGTAACATTTTAATGGTTTTAATCTTATTTTGAGCTATAATAATCAGGATGCATCTAAATTTCAGTCAAAAAATAAGTTCAAATAATTCCATTTGGTTCCATTCAATTTTGGTTCCAAAAGGGCCAAAGTCATTGACCAAAACAGTGGAATTAAATTAGCACATCTCAAGATCATGTTCCATGAAGATTTGTAAATTTCCTACTGTAAATATATCAAAACTTAATTTTTGATTAATAAAATGCATTGCTAAGAACTTCATTTGGACAACTTTAAAGGGGATTTTCTCAGTATTTAGATTTTTTTGGCACCCTCAGATTCCAGATTTTGTATAAAGAGCTGATTTAGATATACTATATAGGGCACATTACACCAGTTTAATATTATGTTTAGAAAAATTATAGTTTCTAGTTATTTTGTAAAGCTTTTCTACTTACAATAAGTTTTGCACTGTTTTATATATTTTAGGATATTTTACTTATTTATATTTAAAAAAAAATATATATATTGTTTACATAATATAATTGCAATAATACAAGTTCATTATTTAATTATTTTTTATTTTTATATTTTTGATCTTTTATTATTATTAATTCTTTTATTTTTTAAAGTTTTTCTAAGGGCGCCAGATTAAAAACTTCTGATCCATAAACTGAATTAATACATTATTTCTGAATCATTCATAGTTTGGATGCTGCAGGTTTGTCCAGATCCAAGTCTGAATTATTACCCGTATCGGTAATCAACCGATATATCGGCCGATATTTGACTGATATTTTGAGATTATCGGCATCAGCCAATAACCTGCTACCATATTTCATTTCCAGTTAACACTCAATGTTAATAAATATTGCTTTTTTTAAGCTTTAAGCTTTTTTTTTTACATTTGTAAGTAAATAAAATACAAATATGGTTAAAAATCTGCTTATGTGTCTATATCTCAACAAGTATAACATATATACTGTACATATCAGCATTAGATATATTTCAGAAATCTGAAAAAAACGGTTAAAAACATATATTTATAACAAATTCGAAGATAATGATACATAGATCTGATCTCAAATATGAGTTCTGCATTGTTTTAATGTTTTATTGTGAGTTTTAGAGGATTAATTCATCCAAAAGTCTAAATATCATTATCTGTAAATGTAAAATTCTTCTTAAGCAGCTCTCAAATCTCATTTGTATGGGGTTCAGATTTCCTAGCGAGAGGTTTGGTGTCATTTCTGCTCTTGAGTGTCAAATCTTAATTGAATATGTGAAATGGACAATGAGGTTTGAGACCCAAATTGGAGTCTGAAATGAGTTTAAGAGACTTCTTGTCCATTTTTTCCACTTAACATTCATGGTTTTATGGTGTTTTATGGCCAAGACAGTATGCCAGATGAAATGTAATAATTTCTTCTGGATAATTTGACTCAAAATGTCAAGCTCTGATCTTTCCCATCAGCCCACCGGAGCTGGATCCTGATCCAGTATATTGTATTTTGTCATTTCGAGCAGACTTCTTCTCTCAGCAGTCAAGCATTTACACTAAACACGTGTGCTGATGTGTGTGATGCTTGAGAGAACATGGCATCAGGACACACATGAGTGCATTTCAGCCTTTGGGAATCATTCGGTTCATGCAATCACGACCAAACCTCTAGCATTAACACACTGCACTAAATTTCAACCTCAAGTCACAATGAAATTAAGTTAATTTTGTGCGCTGTAGTATACATATATAAATTAATAAATTAATCCAAAAATTTAAAATTAAAAAGCTGAGGCAAAAAAAAAAAATTTTGTAATACAATTTGGGTAATTGAGCAATTTAACTCACCTTTCAATACTTCAGCCAAACAAATCATACATATTTGTGACCCTGGACCACAAAACCAGCCAAAAGGGTCCATTTTTTTAAATTCTAAAAGTTTAAAAGGTTACAGTATATGTTATACATGTTGACATATAGACACAGAAGCAGCTTTTTAAACATATTTGTACATGTCATTTAAATAAAAATGCTAAATAAATAATTGGATAATGCTGATAATCTCAAAATATCGGTCAAATATCAGCCGATATATTGCTTGTTTGCCAAAATGGGTTACAATTCGGACGTAGATCTATTCTTAAATAATGTATTAATTCAGTTTATAGAGCTGGAGTTTTTAATCTGGCATATAATCTGCCGATAATATCAACATATCAGTTAAATATCGGTATATAAAACAATTAAATAATGAACTTGTATTACTGCAATTAAAAATACAGTATGTCAACAATAAACACTTTTAAAAATAAATAAGTACATCTATAAAATATAAGTAGAAGTAGTAAGTAGAAAAGCTTTACAAAATAAATTTTAAAAATGCAAAATAAATAAATATAGGTCAAATATCAGCCGATATATTGCTTGCTTGCCAAAATGGGTTACAATTGAGAGACATGGATCTATTCTTAAATAATGTATTAATTCAGTTTATAGATTTGAGTTTTTAATTTGGCATCCTTAGAAAAGTTTGTGGGGAAAAAATTGTTAAAATGTAAAAATTTATAATAATAAAAGAGTAAAATAATTAATTATATTAAAATAAATAAATGAATAAATAAATAAATATCAGACGATATATTGCTTGATTGCCAAAATGGGTTAAAATTCGGATATGGATTTATTCTTAAATAATTTGTTAATTCAGTTTATAGATTTGAGTTTTTAATTTGGCATCCTTAGAAAAGTTTAGGGGGAAAAACTTTTCAAATGTAAAAATTATTAATAATAAAAGAGTAAAATAAATAATTATATTAATTTTTTTTAAATAATACAGTTGTGTTATTACAAATAAAAACTTAAATAATAATAAAAAAAATGTATAATATATTTTAAACCATACATAACATATAGTAAGCAAAAAAGCTTAATAAAATAAATACAAAATATATAATAATATAAATATATCTGGTATAATATGCCCTATATAGTATATAACTAGTATACTAATCTAAATCAGGTCTTTATACGTGGAAATATCTAGCTGCCTTTTAAATGTTAGGCTAAGAGACCACAAAACCAGTCATAATTTTGAGATTTATACATCTGAAGGCAAAATAAGTAAGTTTTCCATTGATGTAAGGTTTGTTAGAATAAGACAATATTTGGCTGATACACAACTATTTGAGAATCTGCAATCTGAGAATGCAAAAGAATCAAAATATTGATAAAATCACCTTTAAAGTTGTCCAAATGAAATTTATGCAATGCATATTACTAATCAAAAATTAAGTTTAGATATATTTACGGTAGGAGATTTACTAAATATCTTAATGGCACGTTATCATTCATGACATCTGATATAAAAATCATAACTACAGACCTCTGTAAGATGCTGATGAAGATTTGAACAGACACAGAATGAAAATGCATGAAATATAATGCATGCACACAAGCAGAATAAGCGCTCTGCCACTGAACTGAGGCCTGCATGCATCTGCAGAGCGGCTTTCACATCCTAAAGACAAGTTTGAGATGAGATGCATGAGGATGCAGGGTGTGTTTAGTGATCTTGTATGTCACAAAGCATGCACACTTCAGCTCGTGCTCAAATGCATGCGGTAAGGAGGATGCAGCACGCGCATGGGGTGACATTCAGCTCACGGGAGCACGCACGAATCTCGTGCATGCGGGGAAATGATCAAAATCGGATGCAAACGACACATAAAACGCTAAACTGACGCGTCAGCCACTTACCGACGGATCTGTAGCCCAGGACGGCGATCTTTCGCGATTTCGGCTGCGGCATCTTTTATTTATTCCCTACCACATCAATATCCACATCAAAGAGGGCTCTTCTGCTCCCGAGCGAACGAAATCACATGGATTTGATGCTGTTTTGCGTTTCAACGTCGTGTAGATTGAAAAGGGAAAGTATTAAATCCGTTCCGCCGAATGAAGCGAATATTTTTGATAAATTACGAGGAAAGTCTCAGACTCTGCGTCACTGCCCACCGCAAACCTGCCTTAATTATGCAAGAATGAGCGCGCCGGATTGGCGGAGCTCGGTCTGAGAGGCGGGACGCGTCGCTGGTAATCGCTCAACCATTGGCTGAGCGGGACACAACGGATCTAGAAGTGCGAATGCGATTGGAGGACTGTCGTTGTCAATCATCAGACGGCGGATTAAACATATTCACATGCGATTTACAGTTTTTAGATTTGAAAAGTGCAACAAAAATGTTACTTTACAGTGGAAAGATGTTTCATGCATTATTGAAAACTCTAAAGATAAACAGACCCCCAATTTTTTTATTGTCATTATTGTTAATATTTATTTTAATGGACAAATTTCATATTAATACATGCACATTTCAGCTATTCAAGTTTTTAATTTAATGTATTCCAATAATATTGTTTATATCTCCCCCTGGCACTTACATTTTTTTGTATTTGTTGTGATTTAGTTGTATTGGATGTGTTGAAATTCTGTTAAATAAAATAAATAAAATATGACTGATATTGGATTATCAACTCGTATTATAAAGATTTATTATTATTATTATTATTATTATTATTATATTTATTTATTTTTACCATACTATCACAATTTTTTTTTCACTTTTAATAAATTCTAACATGAAAAAAATCCATGTTTTATAGCATTAAAAAATGAGCGATGCATTATATTGAGTCCATATTGCCCTTAAAAACAAAAACAAAATTAATGTATTCCTATAATATTGTTTATATCTCCCCCTGACATTTTATTTTATTTTTTTTGTATTTGTTGTGATTTAATTAAAATGAACGTGTTGAAATTCTGTTCAATTAAAAAAAGACTGATATTTGATTATAAACTTGTATTTTAAAGATTTATTATATATATATCAACAATAATATGACAATTAAATGAAAATGGGGTGATTTTTGTTCATTGTTTTTCACTTTTAATAACCTCTAACATAAAAAACAGACAGTTTTTTCACTTTTAATAACTTCTAAAGGAAAAAACAAGCTTAATGTATATCTATAATATTGTTTATATCTCACCCTCACATTTGAATTATTTTTGTTTGTTGTGATTTAATTGTATTGAATGTGTTAAAATTCTGTTCAATCAAATAAATAAATAAATAGAAAACAAAAAACTGTACACCACTGATACTAGATCATCAACTCAAATTTTAAAGATTTATTATTATTATTTTAAGATACGATTACAATTAAATGAACATGGGGTGAATTTAAATTAGTTATTTTTTTTACTTTTAATAATTTATAACATGAAAAACTGACAATTTCTCGGTATTTCTGCATTTCTGTGTCTTTTGTTTTTCTCTAAAAAAAACAAAAAAGAAGAAAAAAATCTGATTTTGTGGTAGAAATACTTACTAAAATCACAAAACAAACCTATTCACTCAAAAAGCTAAGGATACACAAAATGACAGTTTCAGAGATCATTTCATAGTTTATTTTCGTTAACATAAATGTTTTAAAGCACTAGATATTATAAAAAGTCAGTCTCTGCTGCCCTCTTCTGGACACACAAACTAACACACAATCTTTCATTTTATTTTTCATTATTTGTTTTAACCCATGATTGTCATTGCAAGTACAGTGTACAGTGATATCGTGATAATATATTTTAATATATGTGACCTAGAACCACAAAACCAGTCATAAGGGTCAATTTTTGCAAACTGAGATTTCTACATCATAAATAAGCTTTCCATTGATGTATGGTTTGTTAGGACAGGACAATATTTGGATCCAACTGCTTGAAAATCTGCAATCTGAGGGTGCAAAAAAATCTAAATATTGAGAAAATGGCCTTTAAAGTTGATCAAAGGAAGCAATGCATATTACTAATCAAAATTTTAGTGGTTACACTTGGTAAAACTAGTAGTTAACTACATTATTTAACATGAACAAATCATTAAAAAAATATTTATAAAGCATATTTAATTTCTAATCATATTTCTTGTCATTTTAGTGTTTTAATGTAAACATATTTCAGCCAAAAGGCAAATATTTCTATCTTTTCATCTACCATTGTATTTTATTTGATTATTTTGATTTTTGGCTTTATTTAAGTGGTTAAGTAAATTGCTTCAGATCAGGTCCGTGACTCATTTCGTGAACTGAATGACTCGTGAAACTCAAGCTAAAATAAAAATGGCATAGACTCTGTTTTTCTTTTTGGAATATCACATAATGGCAAATGTCTTTATAGTTGAAATTAATTAAGATTGTTTAAAGGAATGGTATAAAACGAAAAACAGCTTTTTAAGAAATTTCCAGTAAACCATTTATTCTTTCCCCTTGTAGAGTCATTAAGGATCCAGCTTATTGTGAGTTTGGTAAGGAATTGTTTGCACTGTCAGTTCTGGTTGAGATTTACTGATATTTTGTTATAGGTTTACTTAATTTAATACAAATGTACTTTAAAAACCATGCAACTGGGGGCTCTGGAAGACTGAATAACTGGTTAATATTGTACATTTAATCTGAATACATCAAAGTGTGTTTAATGAAGTGTTGTGCACTTTGTTTCCAACTCCACTGTTATTATACTTTAAAGTAAAAATATTGTACAAGATTTGTTTTGTATTGAGTGTTTTCAGTTCAAGATATTCAACAGTATCAAGGTTGGTATTGTATGAATTCTTATTTTTGGTGTTTTTGTTTATGCAGGACAGTACAGAAAGCACACAAGTGGGAGAGAGAGGAGAGGACAGCATCAGAAAGGACCTACTCTTTCAAGCATCACCCGAAGCAAACATTTTGGCTTAAAATAACAAATGCATTTCATTTAAGGTTTTTTCTGCATAAAGGATTTTAAGGCGACTGCTTTTTAGCCCTTCACCACCGACATGGTTTCTGTTGCAGGTTCCATTCTCAAACTTTTCTACCCATTTCCACCCATAGTTTTCACAGAACTATAGTTAACCACCAAAATAAGAGATCAAGTGGTTTTAGTCAAAAAGGTTAAATGCAATATATGCATGCTATTGTACAAAAACTTTGAGTCTTTAACCTTCCGGGCCCGTATTCACAAAAAGTTGAATCTTCTCCTAAATAGCAGTAAAAGTTTTTAGCTAAGAGTTTCCTCTTAAAACCTATTTTCAAAGCTGCTGAGACAAATTTTAAGCTAAGAGTCTTAAGGTAAGAGTTAGAGCGGGGCATACCAAATCACACAGTATCCAGTTTTCCTATGTCGACCATTCTGGATTTTGTAGTAAAATGCTGTATTTACAAATACTTTGGAATATAGTTACAAAAATGAGATGACTGCTTGTGGGAAAGTTATGAAATTTGGCACAAAGATCAAGAACAGTCTCAACATTAAACACAGCTAATTTGGAGTCTCGAACTCAATTTCTAATACCACCAACAGCCCAAACTGACACTTATGTTGAAGCTAGTAATTTTTGAACAGTAAGGGCTAGAAATGAAATCACATGTTTTATCTGATTCCTTTGTTCATATTGATGGCATTTTTCATAACAAAAATCTCTACACCAAAAAGCTACTAATAAGATTTTCAATGAGTAGTTCCAGGAAAGCGGCATCTACTGGTCAAGAGATTTGGATATTTACATTGTAACTTCTGAACAGTTTGGCTGAATATCATAAGATTGAACTTAAAAAAATACTAAAATACAGAACTTATAAAACCACTTGTTGATAAGCCATGAAATTTGGCACACAGATAGAGCAGAGTCTGAGCACAGCAAATCTAGAGTATCTCACTTAAACTCTCTAGCGCCACCAACAAGCCAAAGATAGACGTGAGGCTGTATCTCTGCAGTGCTTTAGTGGTTTTGGTCCAAACTTGGTGCATGTTATACCAAGCATGAACTGAGGGTACATGAGTAGTTTCAGCACAGCGACATCTACTGGTCAAGAGATATGGACATTTTCACTTGAAACTTCTGAATGGTTTAGCTAAAAATCTAATTGAACAGTTTCTAATATTCCTTTCTATTTACAAAAGCTTTGGGATATTGTTACAAAAATGAGATGACTGCTTGTGGAAAAGTTATGAAATTTGGCACAAAGATCAAGAACAGTCTCCACATTTAGCACAGCAAATTTGGAGTCTTAAACTAAAACTCTCTTGATCCAAGTTGGACTTCAATCATAAGACTGGATTTTGAAAAATATTAAAATACTGTCTTTTCCATTATAGAACTTATAGAAGCGCTTGTTGGAAAGCCATAAAATGTGGCACACAGATAGAGGAGAGTCTGAGCACAGCAAATCTAGAGTCTAACTCAAACTTTCTAGAGCCACCAACAGTCCAAAGTTACAATGATTATGCCAAAAAATGAACCAAAACACTTTTTTTCTTCTGATTTTTTTGGCAGATGCCAACAATGTATGGTGTTCAAGCATTTAAGTCATCAACAAGTGTCTTTATTGAGTTTATTTGCCCCCTGTTATCCTCTTCATTACTGCTGGCAGCTATTTGTCTTATTTTTTGTAATTTTACTACAACTTAAACTCATTTTATTTCAGTTTGGTTTGGCAAGACCACATCATGTATTCGTTTAGTTTTTGTTTCGTTTCAGCTTATTACAATTAAAGAATAGTTTTAGTTAACACTGTTTCAGTTTACAAGTACATTGTGTGTGTTGCATTGGATACAGTATCTTACAGATGTAACTTATTATTACAGATAAATGCTATTTGTTTTCTCTCTGCACAAAAAACACACAGACGACAGGTTTGGCAGATATAGATATGTATTTTTTATTTTTTTTTTCATACCAGATAAATAAAAAGTTAACAATACAATCTGGTCACTATTATATGTGGAGTCCGTATGATAATAATGACCAAATTAAAACATGATTGTCACTCAGTGTGCTTCACAAAAATCGGTCAATGAATAAATTATCTGGTGAACTTCATCTATTTACAGTATAAACAAAACAAAACAAAACAAAAAGATCACGAACACAAGCTTTGGATCTTCGGACGGGACGTTTCAGCGCAGCAGTTTTTTTCCATCGTTGGACACAAAACACAACCACAGAAACGGCAGCGGCGCATTAATATGATAATGCCACGTATGATCGGACTGTACATGCCAGACCGCCTCCAGTTCATAAAAACAATGATAAAATCAACATCCATGTGACGTCGCATTCCACACAAACATGAAGACACGCGTCCGACGATGAGACGAAGGCAAGAAACGAGTTAGAGGAACAGAAGACACAAGCGGATGAAAACAAAGCGTCTCTTTCTGGTGGCGACGTGAGGCGAGTGCAGGGAAACATCGGTTGGGTTCGGCTCGTCTCGCGTGTTTCCGGTCCAGTTTCAGCCGTCGTGTGTTGTTTCGGTGTCCGGGGAAGGTGAGGATGGAGAAGAACGGGACATTAGAGCAGCTTCTGCTCACATTATTACCCAGAATTCAAGTATTCCAGTGCCACTTCATAGCAGAACTTATACTGATCCTGCAGGAGAAACACACACACACACACACACACACCAGCAGAGGTCAGTCTAACACAGTCTGTGAACACAACATTTAACCATTTAATCCTCATAATGCATCCAACATTTCTACATTTCACATTCAAGACCAGAAGAACTATTATTACAGTCATAACTTAATATTTTTCAACTAATACCATATTTGATCAGCAACTTTTCATTAATAAATAAATTAGATTTTTTGAATGTTGCTACATTTGAAGTTTTGAATGTTGCTACAGAAACTCTTTGAAATTTAAAATACACATCTAACCCAACAAAACTAAGATGCAATATATGAGACAAAGACAAAAGTGATTTTATAACCTTAGAAAGCACATTAAATGTATGTAAAGTGTCTACTTTTAAGGTTTCAAATATGTTTATGGAGAATAAAATGTTAAAAATGTTTTTGAAATAATGTTACATTGTTATTTAGTTTAACACAATATTCAAAATTGTAACATAATATTCATATAATATCAAAATTCACACAGCATGCTTATTCTGACTTGTGCATATGAAAACAAATGTGATTTTTTAAAGTTCTGAATGTTACTACATTATTACTGCATTTATCCCTTTTTTATTCATTAATAAATTGAGAAACTCTTTGACATTTTTAAAATTACAAATATATATATATATTTATATGGGTCAAAGACATTAAGATAAGAAATTTACAAAAGTGATTTTATGTCCATAGAAAGCAAATTAAATCTAAGTAAAATGTCTATTTTTAAGGTTTCAAATAAGTTTGAGAATAAAATGTCAAAATTTGGTTGAAATAATGTTGCATTGTCATTCAGTGTAACACAATAATTATGTACAAATTCTAACAACATGCTTATTCTGACTTGTACATATTAAAATAATTTTTTTGAATGTTCCTACATTGTTACTGCATTTGCCCATTTTTTATTCATCAATAAATTGAGAAACTCTTTTTTAAATTTTTTTAAAATTACACATCCAACCCAACAAATCTTAAGATGCAATATATGGGTCAAAGACATTAAAATGTCAACATCAAAAGTGATTTTATGTCCATAGGAAGCACATTAAATGTAAGTAAAGTGTCTACTTTTAAGATTTCAAGTTTTTGGAGAATAAAATGCCAGTGTAACACAACATTTATGTCAAAATTCAAACAACATGCTTATTCTGACTTGAATGTTGCAACATTATTAGTGCATTTACCCCTTTTTAATTCATTAATAAATTGAGAAACTCTTTGAAATTTGTAAAATTACACATCCAACCCAACAAAACTGAGATGCAATATATATATATATATATATATATATATGGGCCAAAGACGTTAAGATGTCCATGTCAAAAGAAATTTACAAAAGTGATTTTATGTCCATAGAAAGCACATTAAATGTAAGTAAAGTGTCTACTTGGAATGATTTCTGAAGGATCATGTGACACTGAAGACTGCATTAATGATGCTGAAAATTCAGCTTTGTATCACAGAAATAAATTACATTTTAAAATATATTCACAGAGAAAACTGTTATTTTAAATTGAAATAATATTTCACAATATTACAGTTTTTTCATAAGAAACGTCTTTAAAAACCTTAAAAAATCCTTTTGAAAAAAAACTTTTGAGTGGTAGTGTATATGTGCATTAGTATTAATTTTATCATTAAACAGTGATTAAAGTATCAACATTAGACTCATTTCTGTTTCATTTCCATGTTCTGATTTGCACTAGTAAAATTCTCAAGTGTAGATGTGGATAATTCTGATGCTCACCAGCAGATCCACCATGTTGGGTTTGTTGTTTCTCAGTGTTTTGACGGCGTGAAAGACGTCCACCGAATGCTGGTGACGCAACATCTCACACACGATACTGATGGCACAGAATGTGCCGCTGCGCCCGCCGCCATTACTGAAACACACACACAAGTATAAAACATCATTTATGAGTATCAGCGACTTCAATACATGTCAATAAAACATTTCAGTCTCACAACTGTCAATACTGACTGATGCTGATGTAATTGCTTCTAAATGAGGGTTATTATTGTTAACTAAGACTGAAATTAAAACTAAAATATATATAAAACTAAACTTAATTTATTTCCCTCATTTTCTTTTAATTTAACATGAAGTACTAAAATAACTTCAACTAAAACATATAGACATTAAAAATGACAAAAACACTTAAGAATGTACTAAAACTCAAATTAAAATGAAAAACGAAAATAAAAACTAATTCAAAATGAATACAGCAAAACACATTCAATTCGATTTCAGCTGTAAAGCAGGTCAACAGAATTCACAAAAAGTGCAAGTTACAATCTCAAATATATTCACTACTGTTAAACAGATTTGTGACCCAATTTTTTCTTTTTTTCCAAATTTTTAAATTTTGGGATTCATACATTACCCGAAAGATAAACAAATAAGCTTTCCATTGATGTATGGTTTGTTAGGAAAGAACAATAAGATACAACTATTTGAAAAAGTATAATCTGAGGGTGCAAAAAAAATCTAAATATTGAGAAATTGCCTTTAAAGCTGTCCAAATGAAGTTCTTAGAAATGCATATTAATAATCAAAAATTTAGTTTTGATATATTTACGGTAGACCAGAAACTAACCAGTTAAAACCAGTCTTGACCAGTGACTAACCAGTGTAAATCAACCTAGACCTACAACTAACCATTATAAACCAGTCTAGACCAGCAACTAACAAGTGTAAACCAGCAATTACCCGGACTAGCAATTACCTGGTATAAACCACCCTAGACCAGAAACCAACAGTTATAAACCAGCCTAGAGCAGAAAATAACCAGTTAAAACCAGTCTAGACAAACAACTAACCAGTGTAAACCAGTCTAGACCAGCAACTAACCAGTGTAAACCAGCCTAGACCAGCAATTAACCAGTATAAACCAGCTTAGACCAGCAACTAACCAGTTTAAAACAGTCTATACCAGCAATTAACTAGTATAAACCAGCCTAGACAAGCAACTAACCAATGTAAACCAGTCTAGACCAGCAACTAACCAGTGTAAACCAGCCTAGACCAGCAATTAACCAGTATAAACCAGCTTAGACCAGCAACTAACAGCTATAAACCAGTCTAGATCAGCAACTAACCAGTTTAAAACAGTCTATACCAGCAACTAACCAGTGTAAACCAGCCTAGACCAGCAATTAACAGCTATAAACCAGTCTAGATCAGCAACTAACCAGTATAAACCAGCCTAGACCAGAAACTAACCAGTGTAAACCAGCCTAGACCAGCAATTAACCAGTATAAACCAGCTTAGACCAGCAACTAACAGCTATAAACCAGTCTAGATCAGCAACTAACCAGTTTAAAACAGTCTATACCAGCAACTAACCAGTGTAAACCAGCCTAGACCAGCAATTAACAGCTATAAACCAGCCTAGACCAGCAACTAACAGCTATAAACCAGTCTAGATCAGTAACTAACAGCTATAAACCAGTCTAGATCAGCAACTAACCAGTTTAAAACAGTCTATACCAGCAACTAACCAGTGTAAACCAGCTTAGACCAGCAACTAACAGCTATAAACCAGTCTATACCAGCAACTAACCAGTGTAAACCAGCCTAGACCAGCAATTAACAGCTATAAACCAGTCTAGATCAGCAACTAGCCAGTTTAAAACAGTCTATACCAGCAACTGACCAGTGTAAACCAGCTTAGACCAGCAACTGACAGCTATAAACCAGTCTAGATCAGCAACTAGCCAGTTTAAAACAGTCTATACCAGCAACTAACCAGTGTAAACCAGCCTAGACCAGCAACTAACAGCTATAAACCAGTCTAGATCAGCAACTAGCCAGTTTAAAACAGTCTATACCAGCAACTAACCAGTGTAAACCAGCCTAGACCAGCAACTAACAGCTATAAACCAGTCTAGATCAGCAACTAGCCAGTTTAAAACAGTCTATACCAGCAACTGACCAGTGTAAACCAGCTTAGACCAGCAACTAACAGCTATAAACCAGTCTAGATCAGCAACTAACCAGTTTAAAACAGTCTATACCAGCAACTGACCAGTGTAAACCAGCCTAGACCAGCAACTAACAGCTATAAACCAGTCTAGATCAGCAACTAGCCAGTTTAAAACAGTCTATACCAGCAACTGACCAGTGTAAACCAGCTTAGACCAGCAACTAACAGCTATAAACCAGTCTAGATCAGCAACTAACCAGTTTAAAACAGTCTATACCAGCAACTAACCAGTTTAAAACAGTCTATACCAGCAACTAACCAGTGTAAACCAGCAACTAACAGCTATAAACCAGTCTAGATCAGCAACTGACCAGTTTAAAACAGTCTATACCAGCAACTGACCAGTTTAAAACAGTCTATACCAGCAACTGACCAGTGTAAACCAGCAACTAACAGCTATAAACCAGTCTAGATCAGCAACTAACCAGTTTAAAACAGTCTATACCAGCAACTAACCAGTGTAAACCAGCTTAGACCAGCAACTAACAGCTATAAACCAGTCTATACCAGCAACTAACCAGTGTAAACCAGCCTAGACCAGCAACTAACAGCTATAAACCAGTCTAGATCAGCAACTAGCCAGTTTAAAACAGTCTATACCAGCAACTGACCAGTGTAAACCAGCTTAGACCAGCAACTGACAGCTATAAACCAGTCTAGATCAGCAACTAGCCAGTTTAAAACAGTCTATACCAGCAACTAACCAGTGTAAACCAGCCTAGACCAGCAACTAACAGCTATAAACCAGTCTAGATCAGCAACTAGCCAGTTTAAAACAGTCTATACCAGCAACTGACCAGTGTAAACCAGCTTAGACCAGCAACTGACAGCTATAAACCAGTCTATACCAGCAACTAACCAGTTTAAAACAGTCTATACCAGCAACTGACCAGTGTAAACCAGCTTAGACCAGCAACTGACAGCTATAAACCAGTCTAGATCAGCAACTAACCAGTTTAAAACAGTCTATACCAGCAACTGACCAGTGTAAACCAGCTTAGACCAGCAACTGACAGCTATAAACCAGTCTAGATCAGCAACTGACCAGTGTAAACCAGCCTAGACCAGCAATTAACCAGTATAAACCAGCTTAGACCAGCAACTAACAGCTATAAACCAGTCTAGATCAGCAACTAACCAGTTTAAAACAGTCTATACCAGCAACTGACCAGTGTAAACCAGCCTAGACCAGCAACTAACAGCTATAAACCAGTCTAGATCAGCAACTAGCCAGTTTAAAACAGTCTATACCAGCAACTGACCAGTGTAAACCAGCTTAGACCAGCAACTAACAGCTATAAACCAGTCTAGATCAGCAACTAACCAGTTTAAAACAGTCTATACCAGCAACTAACCAGTTTAAAACAGTCTATACCAGCAACTAACCAGTGTAAACCAGCAACTAACAGCTATAAACCAGTCTAGATCAGCAACTGACCAGTTTAAAACAGTCTATACCAGCAACTAACAGCTATAAACCAGCCTAGACCAGCAACTAACCAGTATAAACCAACCTTGACCAGCACAGGAAACCTAACTAACCTATAGGACATTATTTGGCTGAGATACAAGTCTTTGACAATCTAGGGTGCAAAAAAATCTAAATATTGAGAAAATCACCTTTAAAGTTGTCCAAATGAAGCTCTTAGCAATGCATATTAAGTTCTGATATATTTATTGTAGAAAATTGACAAAATATCTTCATGGAACATGATCTTTATATCCTAATGATTTTTGGCATAAAATAAAAATCTATCATTTTGACCTACACAATGTATCGTTAGCTATTGCTATAAATATACCTGTGCTACTTTCAACTGGTTTTGATGTCCAGGGTCACATTTAATCAATCTCAGGTTGATTTTGGCAGCACTAACACTAAACATGACTGTATTAATGGCTAGTATGTTGGTAAGTGCTCAGTTTGTTAGTGTTAAATCTGATCTGGGAGCAGTAGGTGGCGCTGTGCTCCTGTTCATGAACTGCAGCTCATTATTCAGCACAATCACTGCGTCTCTGGCAGTTTCCCGTGTCGCTCATGAACTCCTGAAGAGCGTGTATGAATGTTTATTTCAGGATAAACACGACTGGGCGGGCCGGCGCTGAAGAATGAGAGCGAGATCAGAATCTCTCTGAGAGTTTAATGAGAATCACGTGATTTGTCACAGACTCGTATGTTTCTCAGCCGTTTGACCACCCAGACCTGCTGTTCTCAACGACAAACACACTTCTGCATTTCATTATGTTGCTTGTCCAGTGTTTTTCTACTTAAACGTGCTAGATAAACATCTCTGATCATTGCACTCGCATGATACAGCCATCTAAAAAAATGACACTTGACTTTAGACTTTTAAGAAATGCATCTCAAGATCTTGAACATGTTTTTCACACTATATCTATATCTTGTTTTTAATCTTTTACACTTATTATCTCTGCTAGTTGCCAAGCCAAAATTTCTCATTTTAGTTGAACTTGATGTGCTAAGGTAATTCAAAATAAAACTGAAATAAAATTAATAAAACACACACACATGCATAAATAAAAATAGACTGACAAAATTATTAAAACTTAAATAAAATTAGAATGAAAACAAAAAAATCTAATAATACTAATTCTAAATAGTCAAATAAATATAATAACTACATTTAAATAGATTTTAAATATGAATGCAATTATAATTTAAATACTTTAAAAAAAAATTAAATATCAATAAAAAGATAATCCTAAATATTACAAATTCTAACTTTCAGTAAAAATCTAACTAAATATTATACACAAATTCTAAGTATTAATAAAAAACAATTCAATTTTACAATAAATTCTTAAATATTAATTCAAATATAATTTGAAATATGACAAATTCTAAATAATTTTAAATACGCTAAAAAAATTCTATAATATTGTATTAAAATGAGCTATAATAAAACTGAATGTGAAGAGTAGTGACTCACAGGCAGTGTACAACGGTACGTCCCTCTCCTCCGTCGTACTCCTCCTGCCATTTGTCCACCTGTCGGATGAGTTTGAGGAAGGAGCGTTTGGAGACGGGCGTGTCGCGGTACATCGGCCAGCCCAGAAACTGGAACTGCTGCACCATCCGGTATCCGTCCTGCGGCTTCACGCAAACCACATGTTCATGTCACTGAAACGGCTGACTCTAACGTAAACACTGATGAAGCATGTTAGCATGCATTTACTCACCCGTGCAGCGTTATAGATGCGGAAGATCCTGCTGATGATGTCCTCCTCCAGATCTGCGGACACAAACTCCACCTGGATGGGCCCATGCCTGTGGACACCGTTCTCTGGCCAGTACTGCGGACACAACTGAACACAAAACACATATGACACACGTCAGCATTGCATATATTGTCAATTCAGTAGCCAGGTTCAATGGTTGATCAGTTTCACCAGTTCAGTTTTTATAGAACAGCAGGGCTGTACCAGTTCACCAGCTAGACTAGCAATTAACTAGCATATGCCAGCCTAGACAGCAACTAACCAGTGTAAACCAGCCTAGACCAGCAACTAACCAGTGTAAACCAGCCTAGACCTGCAACTAACCATTATAAACCAGTTTAGACAAGCAACTAACAAGTGTAAACCAGCAATTACCCGGACTTGCAATTACCCGGTATAAACCAGCCTAGAGCAGAAAATTACCAGTTAAAACCAGACTAGACCAGCAACTAACCAATGTAAACCAGCCTAGACCAGCAATTACTGAGTGTAAACCAAGACTGGTTTATACTTGTTAGTTGCTGGTGTAGACCAGTCTAGACCAACAACTAACCAGTGTAAACCTGCCTAGACCAGCAACTAATGAGTGTAAACCAGCCTAGACCAGTAATTAACCAGTATAAACCAGCCTAGACCAGAAACTAACTGTTATAAACCAGCCTAGAGCAGAAAATTACCAGTTAAAACCAGTCTAGACCAGCAACTAACCAGTGTAAACCAGCCTAGACCAGCAACTAACCAGTGTAAACCAGCCTAGACCAGTAATTAATCAGTATAAACCAGCTTAGACCAGAAACTAACTGTTATAAACCAGCCTAGAGCAGAAAATTACCAGTTAAAACCAGTCTAGACCAGCAACTAACCAGTTCAACCAACCTAGACCAGCAACTAATGAGTGTAAACCAGCCTAGACCATAAACTAACCAGTTAAAACTAGTCTAGACCAGCAACTAACCAGTGTAAACCAGCCTAGACCAGTAATTAATCAGTATAAATCAGCCTAGACCAGAAACTGTTATAAACCAGCCTAGAACAGAAAATTACCAGTTAAAACCAGTCTAGACCAGCAACTAACCAGTGTAAACCAGCCTAGACCAGCAACTAACCAGTGTAAACCAGCCTAGACCAGTAATTAATCAGTATAAACCAGCCTAGACCAGAAACTAACTGTTATAAACCAGCCTAGAGCAGAAAATTACCAGTTAAAACCAGTCTAGACCAGCAACTAACCAGTTCAACCAACCTAGACCAGCAACTAATGAGTGTAAACCAGCCTAGACCATAAACTAATCAGTTAAAACTAGTCTAGACCAGCAACTAACCAGTGTAAACCAGCCTAGACCAGTAATTAACCAGTATAAACCAGCCTAGACCAGAAACTAACTGTTATAAACCAGCCTAGAGCAGAAAATTACCAGTTAAAACCAGTCTAGACCAGCAACTAACCAGTGTAAACCAGCCTAGACCAGTAATTAACCAGTATAAACCAGCCTAGACCAGAAACTAACTGTTATAAACCAGCCTAGAGCAGAAAATTACCAGTTAAAACCAGTCTAGACCAGCAACTAACCAGTGTAAACCAGCCTAGACCAGCAACTAATGAGTGTAAACCAGCCTAGACCATATACTAACCAGTTAAAACTAGTCTAGACCAGCAACTAACCAGTGTAAACCAGCCTGAGACCAGTAATTAATCAGTATAAATCAGCCTAGACCAGAAACTGTTATAAACCAGCCTAGAACAGAAAATTACCAGTTAAAACCAGTCTAGACCAGCAACTGAGTGTAAACCAGCCTAGACCATAAACTAACCAGTTAAAACTAGTCTAGACCAGCAACTAACCAGTGTAAACCAGCCTAGACCAGTAATTAATCAGTATAAACCAGCCTAGACCAGAAACTAACTGTTATAAACCAGCCTAGAGCAGAAAATTACCAGTTAAAACCAGCCTAGACCAGCAACTAACCAGTTCAACAAACCTAGACCAGCAACTAATGAGTGTAAACCAGCCTAGACCATAAACTAACCAGTTAAAACTAGTCTAGACCAGCAACTAACCAGTGTAAACCAGCCTAGACCAGTAATTAATCAGTATAAACCAGCCTAGACCAGAAACTAACTGTTATAAACCAGCCTAGAGCAGAAAATTACCAGTTAAAACCAGTCTAGACCAGCAACTAACCAGTGTAAACCAGCCTAGACCAGCAATTATTGAGTGTAAACCAGCCTAGACCAGCAACTAACAAGTATAAACCAGCCTAGACCAGCAACTAATGAGTGTAAACCAGCCTAGACCAGTAATTAACCAGTATAAACCAGCCTAGAACAGCACCTAACCAGTATAAAACAGCCTAGACAAGCAACATACTAGTGTAAACTAGCCTAGACCAGCAGTTAATCATTGTAAACCAACCTGGACCAACTGCTAACCAGTATAAACCAGCCTACACCAGTAATTAACCATCATAAACCAGCTTAGACCATCAACAAACCATTATTAACCAGTCTAGATCAGCAACTAACCAGTATAAAATAGTCTTGACCAGAAACTAAGCTGTATAGACTAGTAACTAACCAGTATAAACCAGCCTAGATCAGCAACTAACCAGAGTAAAGCAGCCTAGACCAGTAATTAATCAGTATAAACCAGCCTAGACCAGAAACTAACTGTTATAAACCAGCCTAGAGCAGAAAATTACCAGTTAAAACCAGTCTAGACCAGCAACTAACCAGTGTAAACCAGCCTAGACCAGCAACTAACCAGTGTAAACCAGCCTAGACCAGTAATTAATCAGTATAAACCAGCCTAGACCAGAAACTAACTGTTATAAACCAGCCTAGAGCAGAAAATTACCAGTTAAAACCAGTCTAGACCAGCAACTAACCAGTTCAACCAACCTAGACCAGCAACTAATGAGTGTAAACCAGCCTAGACCATAAACTAATCAGTTAAAACTAGTCTAGACCAGCAACTAACCAGTGTAAACCAGCCTAGACCAGTAATTAACCAGTATAAACCAGCCTAGACCAGAAACTAACTGTTATAAACCAGCCTAGAGCAGAAAATTACCAGTTAAAACCAGTCTAGACCAGCAACTAACCAGTGTAAACCAGCCTAGACCAGTAATTAACCAGTATAAACCAGCCTAGACCAGAAACTAACTGTTATAAACCAGCCTAGAGCAGAAAATTACCAGTTAAAACCAGTCTAGACCAGCAACTAACCAGTGTAAACCAGCCTAGACCAGCAACTAATGAGTGTAAACCAGCCTAGACCATATACTAACCAGTTAAAACTAGTCTAGACCAGCAACTAACCAGTGTAAACCAGCCTGAGACCAGTAATTAATCAGTATAAATCAGCCTAGACCAGAAACTGTTATAAACCAGCCTAGAACAGAAAATTACCAGTTAAAACCAGTCTAGACCAGCAACTGAGTGTAAACCAGCCTAGACCATAAACTAACCAGTTAAAACTAGTCTAGACCAGCAACTAACCAGTGTAAACCAGCCTAGACCAGTAATTAATCAGTATAAACCAGCCTAGACCAGAAACTAACTGTTATAAACCAGCCTAGAGCAGAAAATTACCAGTTAAAACCAGCCTAGACCAGCAACTAACCAGTTCAACAAACCTAGACCAGCAACTAATGAGTGTAAACCAGCCTAGACCATAAACTAACCAGTTAAAACTAGTCTAGACCAGCAACTAACCAGTGTAAACCAGCCTAGACCAGTAATTAATCAGTATAAACCAGCCTAGACCAGAAACTAACTGTTATAAACCAGCCTAGAGCAGAAAATTACCAGTTAAAACCAGTCTAGACCAGCAACTAACCAGTGTAAACCAGCCTAGACCAGCAATTATTGAGTGTAAACCAGCCTAGACCAGCAACTAACAAGTATAAACCAGCCTAGACCAGCAACTAATGAGTGTAAACCAGCCTAGACCAGTAATTAACCAGTATAAACCAGCCTAGAACAGCACCTAACCAGTATAAAACAGCCTAGACAAGCAACATACTAGTGTAAACTAGCCTAGACCAGCAGTTAATCATTGTAAACCAACCTGGACCAACTGCTAACCAGTATAAACCAGCCTACACCAGTAATTAACCATCATAAACCAGCTTAGACCATCAACAAACCATTATTAACCAGTCTAGATCAGCAACTAACCAGTATAAAATAGTCTTGACCAGAAACTAAGCTGTATAGACTAGTAACTAACCAGTATAAACCAGCCTAGATCAGCAACTAACCAGAGTAAAGCAGCCTAGACCAGCAACTAACCAGTTTAACCAACCTAGACCAGCAACTAACCAGTTCAACGAGCCTAGACCAGCAATTAACCGGTATAAACCACCCTAGACAAGAAACCAAGGCCCGGTTTCACAGACAGGGTTTAGGTTAAGCCAGGATTAGGCCATAGTTCAATTAGGACATTTAAGTAGTTTTTAGAAAAATGCCTTAGGTAAAAACATACTGGTGAGCATCTTGAGACAAAACAATGAACCTGACATATTTTGAGATCAGTCAGTGCAAGTTTCTTTCAGTTTAAACAGCCCAGACATGCATTTTAGTCTGGGCCTAGGCTTAAGCCTTGTTTATGAAACTGGGGACAAGAGTTATAAACCAGCCTTGACCAGAAACTAACCGGTAAAGACTAGCAATTAACCAGTATAAACCAGCCTAGACCAGCAACTAACCAGTTTAAACCAGCCTTGACCAGAACACAGGACACCTAACCTCACAATTAACAGGATTTGACTGGTATAAAGTGTCAAAAAGGCAACTTGAAAAGCCAATTAGTTCATTATACTGGTTTTATTGTGAATGGTTTGTCAGAAAATCGACTAACTATTCTTAATAATCTTTCATCTGAACTAACTTTTTATCACGTTACTGGATAATGTTTACTAACAGCCAAAGAGCAATTTACACATTGTTTGATTGACTGCAGTGACGTGCATCTTCTGTATGCGTCTGCATTGTGTTGCCTATCTTTGATCCTGATGGTTGCGTTCAGGTGTGTGTGTGTGTGTGTGTGTGTACCTGGTATTCATCACGTTGTGGGGACCAAATGTCCCCACAAGGATAGGAATACCAGTAGATTTTGACCTTGTGGGGACATTTCTTAGGTCCCCATGAGGAAACAGGCTTATAAATCATGCACAATGAGTTTTTTTGAGTAAGTAAAAGTGTGCACAATCTCCTGTGAGGGCTAGGTTTAGGTGTAGGGCCATAGAAAATACGGTTTGTACAGTATAAAAACCATTACGCCTATGGAATGTCCCCATAAAACATGTAAACCCAACATGTGTGTGTGTGTGTGTGTGTGTGTGTGTGTGTGTGTGTGTGTGTGTGTGTGTCACCTGTGCGGGATCCACATCATTCAGCATCACTATAGACGTGCAGTGATAATCCAGCACTAGCCGCCAGAAGTCTTTGACGGTGTTGGGCAGAGGATGCTGGGTAACGATGAATGCAGACGGCTGCTTGTAGCTCTGTGAAGATGAAGAGAGAAAAACATCTTATTTCCTGTCTGTCTGCTTGACTAATTGTGTGGAGAAGTTTAGCGTTGAGCTGCGTGTTTTATTACCGCCGCCGGCGCTTCCATTTACTGTAATGAAAACAAATGCGCTGTCGCATCTTTTACAAACAAACCCGTCCCAGTCAATTGTCTTATTGCATTTTTTACTTCATTCTCTGTTATGGATCGTTTTTTGCCATTTTCCTGACAATGAAATGAATCAATTCCATCTGTTTTTGAATTATTTTCAACGAGCACATAATTGTGTGCGCAGCGAATCACATCTATCAGACACACCACCACTTCAGATGCACAAAAACAAGCGACTGTTACAGAGACAAATGTAAGTGACAATTAAATCATAAACATGGAAAATTAAAATCATTCATTTAACCGTCACTAGGTTAGGAGCCGCAGGTAATGGTCATTGGGATAAGAGCTGCAGGTAATGATCACTAGGTTAGGAGCTGCAAGTAATGATCATTAGGTTAGGAGCCGCAGGTAATGGTCATTGGGATAAGAGCTGCAGGTAATGACCACTAGGTTAGGAGCTGCAAGTAATGATCACTAGGTTAGGAGCCGCAGGTAATGGGCACTAAGTTAAGAGTTGCAGGTAATGATTACTAGGTTAGGTGCCGCAGGTAACGGTCACTAGGTTAAGTGCTGCAAGTAATGATCATTAGGTGAAAAGCCGCAGGTAATGGTTACTAGGTTAAGTGCTGCAGGTAATCGTCACCATGTTAAGAGCTGCAGGTAATGATTACTAGGTAAAGAGCTGTAGGTAATGGTTACTAGGTTAAGTGCTGCAGGTAACGGTCACTAGGTTAAATGCTGCAGGTAATGATCATTAAATGAAGAGCCGCAGATAATGGTTACTAGGTTATGCACTGCAGGTAATAATCACTAGGTTAGGAGCCGCAGGTAACGGAAACTAGGTTAAGCGCTGCTGGTAACGATCACTAGGTTAGGAGCCGCAGGTAATGGTCACTCGGATTAGAGCAGCAGGTAATGATCACTAGATTAGGAGCTACAAGTAATGATCACTAGGTTAGGAGCCGCAGGTTATGGGCACTAGGTTAAGAGCTGCAGGTAATGATTACTAATTTAGGGGCCGCAGGTAATGGTCACTAGGTTAAGAGCTGCAGGTAATGATTACTAGGTTAGGGGCCGCAGGTAATGGTCACTAGGTTAAGAGCTGCAGGTAATGGTTACTAGGTTAAGCACCACAGGTAATGATCACTAGGTTAGGAGCTGCAAGTAATGGTCACTAGGTTAAGAGCTGCAGGTAATGATCACTAGGTTAGGAGCCCCAGGTAACGGTCACTAGGTTAAGTGCTGCAGGTAATGATCAATAGGTTAGGAGGTGCAGGTAATGATCACTAGGCTAAGTGCTGCAAGTAAAGATCACTAGGTTAGGAGCTGCAAGTAATGGCCACTAGGTTAAGATCTGCAGGTTATGAGCACTTGGTTAGGAGCCACAGGTAATGGTCAATAGGTTAAAAGCTGCAAGTAATGATCACTAGGTTAAGAGCCACAGGTAACGGTCACTAGGTTAAGTGCTGCAGGTAATGATCATTAGGTTAGGTGCTGCAGGTAAAGGTCACCAGGCTAAGAGCCACAGATAATGATGACTAGGTTAAAAGCTGCAGGTAAATGATCACTAGGTTAGGAGCCACAAGTAATGGTCAGTAGGTTAAGTCTTAGGTGTATGCGAGCTGCCTTACATCCATGAGTGCGGCATTGATGTAGTTGCTGCTCTCTCCGTCAATGGTGATGAGGAAGGGCAGGCAGCGGTCAGGTGGCAGCACATCCATGCAGCGGTTCTTCTCATGGTTCCGCGGCAGCAGTGCGATGCTACAGTCCTCCACCCGTAATGTGGGCGTCACCATGTTTAACGTCTGCCAATGGAAAACACAACAGAAAGTCATGCACATGTTCTACTGGTTTGTAATTTCTTTTTTAATAGCATTACAGTATTAATTTTAATAGTAATCAATTTTGTTTACAGTATAAGTATAAAATGTAATGTATCGTATTTTATTAGCAGTTATTTGGATTTAGTTTTTTCAACAAATATTGAGACAGACTGACTCTGAACTCCTCTTTGATTTGGCTGGAGTTGGTTTGTGGGTCCAAGCGGTTCATATCGTAATACACTGAGCGAAGCTGATTGGCTGGGATCGTGGTGTCACCACAAAGACACGCCTCCAATATGGCATCATGGATAAACACATACTGCTCCTGAAATATCAACATATCAATGACAGATTAATACAACAATATCAATCATAGCCCACTGATATTATTTGATGCAGTGACTGATTGACAGGCTGATTAATCAGCTGATCTAACTTTTGAATGAATATCAATAACAATAAAAAACACTGTCGTTTAAAGGGGGCAGGGCCACTTTTAGTAAAATGCCTATAACTTGTCCTATCAACATGAAAATTGCGGAGCATGGTCTTAGTCAAAAATACCACAAGTGTCTATAAGGATATTTGCGTATCTAAAAAAAAAACATGGCTGCCATTGGTCGATGAAGTTTGAGCACCCATTAGACAAGGTTGACAGAGGCGATTGGAACGAAAGTTGGTGGGCCTGTTGGACTTATGGCCCTAAAGGTCTGTGAGAAAATTGAAAGCAATCGGCCACTGGGGGGGCGATGTATCGCATTTTTCAAGAGCGTAAACACTGCACAGTTTTCCGCACACATACACTCAATATTCATATCATATGGTAGAACTCCTCATTCTGGACAACTTTGCCTCTAGAACCACTGCTGTCAAATCGTTTGTTAAATGACTAAGATGATGTAAAAAAAACAAACAAAAAACAAAAGCTATAATGGGATCATTTAGAAAAGGGGCCTGATCAAATTTACCCAAAATCCTATAAAGCCTAAAGGAAAACTCAAAACTTCACGAAACCTGCTGAGCACATGCGACAGAGGATTCTAAACAAGCATGCAAAGTTTTAAGGAGATCCACAGCTGGATCTATAACAGTCATGAACGTTAATAACAGAATATTTCTATGGTAAATTACCTGGATTTGCCAAAAATGCTTTTTTTGAAATCATTGATTACAGGCTTGCTACATAATGTCTTTGTTTCATATGTGCTTTTATGGTCAGAACAGATATAGGAGAATGTGATTGACTGTGTTTTCAGTAAATGTCTCTGTCCTGTGTGTCGACATGCGGATCGGTCATCTCTCCATCATCTCTCGATCGCAGACGGCGGTCTGACAGCTTGACGTAAATCATTCATGAAGTGACATTTTAAATATGCCTTGGGTCGTCGCTCTTCAGAAAGTCTTTGCTCTGGACGTGACGTCACAGTCCTTGACCCAAGCTGGCGGTCAGATAAAGTCTCAGGCTATACAATCATTCTTACATTTGAGTGCTTCTTTCTTTTGTCTTTATTCAAACTTTATGCCAAGAAAACTGTTTTAAAATATGTCTGAGTGGGCGGGGCTGGAGTGAAAGGCAGCATTTGATTGGCTGTGGCTAATGTGAGGATGTTTACGATTGGTTACCTCCGTCTGCACCATGTTGACCCTGCGGGAGCGCAGTTCCCTCACGCAGTTGTAGATATCCACCACTCCTTCTCGCTCCGCCATGTCCAGCATGATGTCAATGACGATGAAGCAGCCGGTGCGTCCGGCTCCAGCGCTAAAGACCAGAACAAAAGGTATATTTTATTTTATGTTTAATGAAACACACGATCGTCTAGTGAAGACGAGATGGATATTGACCTGCAGTGGATGACCATGGGCCCTGCATTGGCTGGACTCTTGGCTTTGACTCTGCGGACGAAGCCCAGCAGCCCCGTGGCGTGATACGGGACGCCGTGATCCGGCCAGCCGGTGAAATGAAACTGCCGGATCTCCCTGATCTCATGAGCTCCTCTCTGGAGACGACAAACACACAAACATGCTGATTCTGAGACCCACATATTATTCACATATTCATAGCTCATCATTCTCCAGCACATTTAAACATGTTGCATTAGAATTTAGTGTGAACAAACAGCAAATTGAAATTATACAAAATTATGCTTAATATAGTAGCTATAGCTTAGAATAACATTTAATAATATTTTTAACTATTTATTATTTTATTACAACAGTCACACACAATGAAAAAAATCTAAAACAAATATACAATATAAATCAATTAATATATTTAAAATAAAATTATAATTTTAAATATAATTAATTTACAAGTACTTACAAAATAATTATTAGGTTATTTATATACTTACATTAAAAATAAAAGAAATATTACATTTTAATAAAATTATTTTTTAATAAAATTTTAATGATATA
This sequence comes from Garra rufa, assembly GCF_049309525.1. Classification (NCBI taxonomy): domain Eukaryota; kingdom Metazoa; phylum Chordata; class Actinopteri; order Cypriniformes; family Cyprinidae; genus Garra; species Garra rufa. The sequence goes on from NC_133384.1 coordinate 38,792,390, forward strand.
TATATATATATATATTTTAAATTGTGACTATAATTTATAATTAATTTTAAAAATATTTTTAATTTTGTATTATTTTGTTATAACACATAATAAAAATGTTTATAAATATATATATATATATATATATATATATATATATATATAATAAAAAGTAATGTTATGTATTTATATATACACACACATGACATAAATCATTAAATATATTTAAAATGAAATTGTAATTTTAAATACAATTAATTTATAATTACTTAAAAATAATTTTAAATTATTTATACACTTATATTAAAAATAAAATAAGTATTTTAATTTTAATAAAATAAATGTGTAATAAAATGTACAAATATTATGACTATAATTTATAATTAATTTTTTTAATCTTTTCAATTTTGTATTGTTTTATTATAACACATAATAAAAATATTATAAATGTGTATATATATATATATATATATATATATATATAATTTATTTATCATTTTTAAACTAATAAATATTTTCGATTTTTTATTATTTTTATTATAACACATATATAATAAAAATGTTTATATACAAAAAATTTTATATATATATAATCATAAAATCAATCATAAAAAACATTTATAAATATTTTTGGCAAGGCAAGTTTATTTATGTATTTATTTATTTAATATTAATTCAAAGCTACAATCGTAAAACAATCACAGTAATAAAAACATACAATTTAATAAAAAAAAAAGGAAAAAAGATTTCAATTACGCCTTGCCTTGAAATAAATATATTCATAAATAATTATACATGATAAAACACATTAATTATAATAAATATTATACAAAAACTAATTACACATAATATTTAGATATATATTTTTATTATTATATACTAGCTATAGAGACATATAGATAGCTGGAGACAATACTCAATGATTAGATGACATTAGTGTTTTGTGTTAGACTGGAGATACTGAGAGTCGGTTTTGTTATAGTAATATAGTTTGATAATAAGTTTGATTGTGTAATCTATAGTGTGGTCTGATAAAAATGTATAGTTTGATGCTCAACCTTTTCCACAGCGAAGGTTCGAATGACGTATTCAGACAGCAGCTGCGTCTCGATGAGCGTCACCTTCATGTCTCTGTAGATCTCAGTGTCGTCTGGCCAGTACTTACAGCACTTCACCTGTCAAACACACACACAATCATTTGATTAAAACACACATGAGTTTATGAAAACATGAGATAGAAGCTTCTCCAAACAACCTGAGTTTGCAGTCAGACTCGGAGTGTCCCAGATATCTGACAGCCTCTGCTGCAGATCATCCCAGAATAATTAACCAGGTTAACCCTCCATAACCAGAGCACACCTCTGGAGACAAACCACCGGCTCTAATCACTCAAACACATTAATGAAGTCAATCAGTCCTATCCTGAACATCGCTCTCTCCGTTTATCTGTCTGACTGTCATCCGTTTATCTGCTGCTTCTTTCCATCCGCTCCGCATTAGTACACTGTTTATTTCAATATATTGCTCAATATATCTTCATTTTGTAAATATTTTGAATTTATGAGACATTTTACTTATTATTTAGAAGAAAAAATTACATTTAGGCTCAAATAGAAATTGCTATTATTTTATATAGGTTACAGTGTTTTTCTTTGTATTACATACTAGTACAGTTTTCATTGTAATTTAAATGTTATTTTTGGTCAATGTTATTTTAGTATTATTTATATACTTGCACAGTTTTTATTTTTTTATATTGAATAATAATCTAAAACAAATATACAATTTCTATAAATCATTAAATACATTTAATATGAAAATTTTATTTTAAATATAATTAATTTATAACATTATCAGATTATTTATATACATATATTAAAAATAAAAAATATTTGAATTTTAATAAAATTACAATTTTTTTTAATACTTTTCATTTTGCATAATTTTATTATAACACATATAATAAAATGTTTATTATATATATTAATTATTTTTAATTATATATATATATTCACATTTTATATTACAATTACTAGGTTTTTTTATATTTTAAATTAAAATTTTGGTCTGTTTTATTTCAGTATTATTATATGTTTGCACAGTTTTTATTACAATTATTAGATTTTTAAAAATATATATTTTCAGCTTTCACTGTAATTTAAATGTAATTTTTGGTCTGTTTTATTTCAGTATTATTATATATTAACAGTTTTTATTACAATAATTAGATTTTTTTTTATTAAAAAAAATCTAAATATTTTCAGTTTTCATTGTAATTTAAATGTAATTTTTGGACTGTGCTACTTCTGTATTATTTATATATTAACAGTTTGTATTACAATAATTAGATTTTTAAAATATATATTTAGTTTTCATTGTAATTTAAATGTAATTTTTGGTCTGTGTTATTTCAGTATTATTTTTAGATTTGAACAGTTTTTATTACAATTATTTATTCATTGTAATTTATGTCTTATTTTTAGTCATTTTTATTTATTTATTTTCAATATTGCTTTTTAGGTTTAATCTATTTTTGTCTGTTTTTATTTAAGTTTTTATTTATTTTTATTACAATTTAATTAATTATTATTATTTTTTAATATTTTCAGTTTTCCCTGTAATTAAATTTAATTTCTGGTCTGTTTTATTTCAGTATTATTTATATGTTTGCACAGTTTGTATTACAATTATTAGTTTTTAAATTTTTTTTATTGTAATTTATGTTTTATTTTTAGTCATTTTTATTTTCATTTATTTTTAAATATTGCTATTTAGGTTCAATCTATTTTTGTCCATTTTTATTGTTAAGTTTTTATTCATTTTCATTCTAATTTTAGTACTTCAACTTATTTCAGCCAATTAGTTTTCTTTTTTTCAATTAACAAAAACGATTTGAATAATTCTGGTTTGATTTGATTGATCATTGATCTGTAGATATCAGTAATTAATTATCACTGTAAAACAACCAACAGGTGAAAGAAAATCCAACATCTATTACAACTGTAAATGTATGAATTATTCAAATGCATGGAATATTTATATTTTTGTGATTAAAATGCAGTGTGTGGTCAGAAATCAAAGAAATATCAGTCCATCTGTTTGTCATCCGTTTATCATCTGATTCTTTCCATCCGCTGTTGATTATTAGCGTGTTTTCTTTCTATGCGTGTATTAGATGCTCTAATTAGCGGGATAATTGCGCTCTAATGGTTGAGCGTATTTCTCGTCTCGGTCTCGCTCTTCGCCGTCGGGCCGGAAAAACAAAGAGGCCGCGATGCTATCGGCTCCCGACTAATTATCATTAGAGCATCTCCTAAACGAGAGAGCATTAATCACATAATGACTTATTTACATATTCACTCACACACTTCCTCAACATCAGCGCCAACACACACAGCAATAGCAACTAATAAAAACATACAGAACAGAATGTCAAAACAGATCAAATAATGAGTCCAATGTCACTAAAACACTAAAAAACCTAAAAAAAGAATAATAAAATAGGTAAGCAAAAACTAAAAGACTAAAAAATATATTTTACAGCACATTTACCCCTCAAATAAAACATCC
>NC_133384.1:38796438-38811438 GCF_049309525.1 Garra rufa
CCAGGAGCTGTATTATTTAGGGTTTCTGCTAATATGACAGTTTACTTAACAGCAAAAAACTAAGATTTTAGAGCGTTCGCGCTATAATCCTTTGATTTGACTGACAGGACAGCTGTTTCGGTCGTTGCTTAGCAAAAAAGGCAGTGCTGTGCGCCTCGCGTTTTTAGAACTAAAAGACGCATTCTGTGTTTTTATTTAAACCTAAATAAGTTCGTCTGTCAGTTGGCAGGCAGTTTTGATCGCTTTATTAAAAGTTGTTGCTGTGTGCAGTGTGTAAAATAAAATAAAAACTGTTTTACCCTCCTGCTGACTATAGTGTCTTGCCCCTCCCAACCCATTCACACACGCACATAAGCCTAGATGATTCGACTATCGGTCGACTATAGAAAGATTCGAAAATTCTGATTCGACTATGAAAATTCATAGTCGGGGACAGCCCTAATATATATAAGTTATACATCACCAAGAATGTTGGCCTTTGACCTAATATTTCTTTAGCAGTCATTCTGATATGGCATTTTGTCTAACAGATATTTAAATATTTAAGTGAATGGGTCTTTGAAATAAACGGACACTTTAAGTATCTTTGAAGTGCACAGATCTTTTTTTAATGAATGGATCTCTGACGTGAACAGATCCTTTTTTCTTTTTCTTTTTTTTAAGTGGATGGATCCTTGACGTAAACAAATCTTCTTTTAAGTCAACGGATCTTAAAATGAACAGATCTTTGACATGAACAGATCTTTTTTTCAAGTGAATAGATCTTCAAAGTGAACAGGGCCCGTATCCCTAAAGAATTTGTGCAAAAATGGCTCCTAGCGGCCAAATTCTAAGAAAATTCTCAGAGTCATGACGTTTTCTTAGAATTTCCCCTAAAAGTGACACGAAAATCCCAGTTAATATAAAAGCTATTCCTCAAGATTCCTAGCGCTTAAAAGGGCTCCTAAGGCAAGATCTGCTAAGAGCAGGGAAGAGGACTTTTAGTGGCTTAGGAGTTCCCCTAAGCAGCTGCACAAAATGGCCAACAGAGGAGGCAGGAGAGATGTCCTGCAAACACTGGATGACAGGGAATTATTGAGACGCTACAGATTGGATCGTGCAGGAATCATGGGTAACACTTTACAATACGTGTGCACAAATAAGCATTAATTCATGCTTAATTAATGCACAGATAATCACGAGTTAATGTATAATTAATGAAGAACTAAACTATTTATTAATTATTACTACATCAGCAACTAATGAACATTCTATGTGATTCATATACAGATCTGGCCATTAAAAATGCGTCTATTTTCACGCGGCAGCCTGCAATTCGGCACGCGAGGCCACGCGTCATGCCGCAGCGGCTTTTTTAGATTTTTTTACAACGTGGTTGCACTTCATACAATATCCACCAGGTGGCGCAAGGAACAACATTCTGTAGCCAAACCCTGCACAAAGAGGGATATTTGGACAGTATTTACGTCTGTATTTCATTCTGTATGTAACGGCAAAGTATTTATAATTTCGTTTCTTTTTTATTAAGGTAATTTAGAAAAAAAAAGTTTGGAGCATTTTTGTTCGTTAAACGTAAGCTTTTTGTTTCTTAAAGACCAAGCGGCAGACAGTGAGTTTACCTACTCTGTTTTTCAATTTGCCTTCTCAAATCACGAATTGGCTAAAATAAAATCCATAGATGTAAAACAAAAGATTTAAATACTAAGAGATATAAATGTGTGCTATTAGGTGCCAATCGTTTGTGCGGAGAGTGCAAAACACATTTTTAGGACATGAAGGATCAAGCTCGATCAGTTACATTTTTTTCAGTGGAAAATATGTAACCACTATTTTTTGTCAGACATGATAAATAAATATGTAGAAAGACTTAAATTACTACTTAACGAAAAAAAACGAGGATTTGAGGAGGACTGTTAACTGCATCATCACTGACTCAGAAAACAGTAGTTTCTAAATAAATAATTAAAATATCTCCTTACTGTTTGACAGTCAAGGTATTTACTTGTTCCAGTGTTTTGTGGCAAGCTTTAAACAAGGAACCCTTCCAAGCTGTGCTGAACGTGCGCTCAATGCTGCTGACAGGACCGTGTTTCCACCAGCGCTGCAAGTTTTTTTTTAATCACCACTGAATGTTAAAACATAATTTTAGCCCGCATTTGATCTTTGACGGATTAAAATGCAGGGCTATACGTCTTAAAAGTGTAACATGGAAATATAATGGATGTACTGCGAAAAAAGTTTTATACTCGACAGTAAGTACGTTTACATGGACAACAATATTCCGATTTTAACGCGATTAAATACTCTGATTAAGAAGTAACCATGTAAAATGATATATTTTAATTAATTTAATCCGACTAAAGTCATATTTTGAGTAAACACAAATCGAATTAAGACAGGTGGAGTATTCCTATTTTAGTCGCATTATGGAAGACATGTACACACCTTAATCACACTATTCCCCTTGTGTAGGATTTTTCGCCATATTTTGTGACAGGATACACAAATGCTGCGCTCCAGGCAGGTTTTTGAGCTCGTAAATCACGTCTTCAAAGAACTTTGTAGCGTTCCAAGCAAGTCACGCCAAGAATTTATTATTTTTATAGTATTAATAATTTGATTGCAACGTTAAATTGTCCTAAATATTACTCTATTTTTCCACCGTGTGCCACTTGCATAAACACCGCACCCCTTTATTGTTGTTTCTTGGGCTAAGTCATGTCAGAACTGGGAACTGGGAGTGCGTCGATCTAGTACGAGTTCACGGGTGGGAATTCACGGTTTTAACTGCCGTTCCAGTGCACTTTCACTGGTAGAAGTTTGGAAAAACACGGGTAACGGGTTGCCTGGAACGCGGCATAACGCTCTCAGTTGGTCGCGCTTTAGTTTCATTTTTATTTATTTATTTGTTTCTTCAACATGGGCTTAATCAAAGCTCATTGTTGATAAATAGTTTGTCTGTTATCATAATGTATTGTTTTATGGAAACGTATTTAACATTCAACCCCCTTTTGTGCATATTTGTTAGTAGGCCTAGTTATTTTAATTTTGTGAACGGGATTTCCGCTATTGTAATGTCTAGGATGCTTTTCACTTTTACTTTTGAATTCATGATCTTGGTTTTGCTTACATATTGGCTACACCTATCAATTTTAAGATTAAAACAAATTCTTAAAAGATGGATTTGTTATTTTTAATTAAACAGCATAACAAAAATAAAATAAAACTAACTTATATAGCATTTATTAACAAAAACTAATAAGACGAGGCACTCCATCACATGCTGTGTTATACGCCGACTAAACAATTTATTACAGGGCGCGCAAACACTGAGCAATCAAAATAATTAATTTAAAAATAACAATAAATAGCAAGTACAAAATTACAAAATACATTATAAAATTCAATATTTTAAAGCCACAGCAAATGAAGATTTACATGTTTGAGAGGTAGCTCGTCTTTTTCATACCATTTATACAATTTTAGATACACTTGATTTTATTGATTTGTGCAAGAGGAGAAATATAAACTATAGTTTAGAGTGTAAAAAAATTATTTGATGTATTATTGTGAGTAGTAGTAGTATTTCCTTTTATTTCATTTTGTGCTGTACATTATGATGTCGCGCTGCCCAATGAAGTTTTTTTTTTTTTTTAATACATAAAAGGAAAGGGAACCATTTAGATTTGGCCTAATGTCAATGTAAGTACTATACCCTAGTATTATAATCCTAATATTAAAAATAATGTCAACAAATAAACAGAAGGATCATTTTTCAAAACAATAAGGCTTTTATTATGTGACTGACAATGGATACAATTGTTCAGTATCACAAGTGCTCCAGTGAGTTCTGCAAGTTTTTAAACATATATATTTTTTTACTTTTTACTTTTTAAAAAAGTGGAAAAGTTGTTCTTCTATTTCGGAGAAGTTCGTTAAGTCTGTCTCTTATCAGCTTCCAGTCACGAACTGCGGGGTTGAATCTCCGACCAACAGCATCTGAAAGTGCTTGACGAAGGTTGTTGGGTAGTGCATTTTTCCCCCTGGAGCCGTCAAAGTTAACAGAACCTGCCCAGTTCTGATAAAGGTTGAGGGGAATTAACCTTTTAAACAAAAGAACAGCGAAACGATCTGCCCTTGGTTTCCCGTCTGGTCCTGTTGATTCCAGATACAGTTTATTCTCGGTCTCTACTGAAACATGATTTAAATGTACATCTGGAAGGATTACTCCCTGCATGAGAGACCGGCGAATACGATGATGGTGATGAGAATGGGAGGTGTTTGTTGGTGTTTCAGGCAATCTCAAATGGAATGATGTCATGATGGAAGGAGAAACCCGTGAATAATCTTGATTCGGCGAATTTTCATTATGGAGCATCGGATTCGTCACCACTGGGTTGTTGGTTAATCCTTCTGATGTTGAGCCCGCTAACGAATGATCTGGGCTGGTTTGTAGGTTGAGCGTCCGGACAGTCAGTGGTGTAGAGGCTGCAGCAGGAACACCGAAATCAGCATCAACCAGGTGCGCTGACAGCGAATGGTCTTCGCGAGCAGACTGAGGAGATGACCACAAGACCGTAAAACGGCATGGGCGGCATGAACGTGACGTGGTCGATTTGTCCAATCACGGACGAGTTCATGAACGTGACGTCGACGATTTGTCCAATCACAGACTAGGTCCTGAATCAAAGCGCGGAATCCAAAACATATAGATGAAGACGTTCTGCTTTCTTGTAATTTGCTTGCTGCTTTCATTTTTACGTCACTGTTTAGATTTTATTCGCTGCTTGCAATGGCGATAACAATACAGTGCATCATTTCTCCCTGTTGAGCGCATTGCTGGACGATGTGTGTCAAATACATCCACGGTGCAATTAAGTACAACAACAGAAAAAGTGACTATAGTCATGCCACTATGTACAGTGGTTGAGGTCTAAAATGTTCTAATATTTGTTAAGTGATCATTTGCTTTACTATTTGTAAATTGTATACAATAAAAATATATTTTGTTCTGTAATTTGCTTGGCCTGACTTGGCTTTCATTAATGAAAAGAAAATGTAGTTGTTGTTATATTTGTCTTGAAAATATCGATATACCAACAACTATATTTTCTATATATTTTCATCTGTGTGCGTGCGTGCGCGTATATAGATAGATAGATAGATAGATAGATAGATAGATAGATAGATAGATAGATAGATAGATAGATAGATAGATAGATAGATAGATAGATGAAAATAGAGAAAATATAGTTCAAGAACAAAATATAGAACAAAATGTGTACACACAAATGTTAATATACACTTTAAAAATATTAAATGATATCTGTTTAAAAAACTGTTTCACATGAAAAATATAATTTTATTGCATGTCGCGGTGTTATGTGTAGTTGAGTCAAAGAAGGCTACAGTTAGCCAGCTCTAGATCAGTGAGTCTCAAGCCACCCCCCTTCCCCTGGTTTGCATTTGTATAGCTCCAGTAATCATTTACATATAAAAGCTACACCGAGGCCAAGGTGACATGAATCATGGGGGGTGTCAGGTGCTAAGCCTTCCACATCAATTTTTGGCAGTTCCCTACAATTATCTGTGCTAACTGCGCATTCCTGTGAACAGCCATTAACCTGAAACTTCTGCGACAATTCACAGTGTCGTTAAATGACGAAAACCACTTTTTTCATGCAGTGTACATCGCAAAACCTCTAGTGTCTTCATGTACTGTATATTGAAGTTTAGACAGTTTGCAAGAATATTTAGTATCACTGGTGTGAAAATGCTGTTAGATGGCGGTGGAGTAAACGGGAGTTGAGACTGGCAGATCCAGCTATTTTAGGCTACTTTGAATTTAAAGTTCAGGTTGCATTGTCCGATAAAAAAAAAATAAAAATGATCAGAACTATCAGCACAGTATATAACACTAATCTGGTTGCACAATAGAAAGAAATATGCAAACACTAGCCATGAGCCGTGTCAATTTCGACACAAAGGGAAGTGGGAACTATTTGTTTTTTTCAGTTATTTTAAAAGTAGCAGTTAATGAGGCGATCAGCGGCAGTATAAAGAGCGAAATGTTTATGAATAGCCGAATGGGGATGGGGGGTGAATGCTGCCTGTTTTGCCTTGTAATCAACATTTTATTGAGACTGTTTTTGGGGGGGTCCAACTGTGTAGCATTCGGTTTAATTGCGGATTCAGCATTCAAATGCATGCCAGGGAAAAGGGGAAAGCTTTCCTCACACGCTCCACCTATGATACACCCTCTTATCACAAAACATTAGTGTCCACACCCCTGACACACTGTACGAATATATACAGTCCATCCATCTGTAAAGTCATCTCAAAATGACCAAAATCAGCAAGCTGCATTCCCAAGACATCAGGGTGATGAGGTCTGCTGGAAGTTCTACTCAAGAAATATCCCGACATCTGAAATCCATTGGTGTACACGCTACATTGAGCACTATCCGGAGACACTACAAAGAAAGATCATCACACAAACGTAATCCTCGCAAAATAACGGAGTAAGTTACCCACTGCATGACGCGAACACAAACACTGGCCTAAATACCGGTTAATGCTAAGTGGTGGTTATGCATAAACTGTCAAATGTTTAACTATTTTCTGTTTTGCCCTTGATTTTAGAGACATTGTCCTATCCATAGAGAATATCACTCATCAGAATGATGAACTGGTGTCATGTTCCGTGAAAAAACAGCTATGGCGTGACAGCGGAGTGGAAATAAGCGAGCGATCCATTCGGAGGATAAGGCAAAAGCTTGGGTGGAAGTATGGGAAAACTCAACATTGTCCCATGATCAGAGACAAAAATAAAGAGTTACGTCTCCAACAAGCCCAAAAATGGATTGCTGAGAAGGAGTCATTTCACGATGTAATTTTCACTGATGAAACAACAGTGGCTTTGGACCGCTTTGCCACCATGTCATTTCGTAGAAGTGGGAGACACGTGTCTAAACCAAAGCCAAAGCACCCGCTAAAAGTTCATGTTTGGGGAGCAATATCCAGACTGGGTCCGGGACCGATTGCAATCTTCGAAGGCATAATGGACCGGTCTTTCTTTGAAAATGCTATTGTAACAGAAACTGCTGCCCCATACATTAGGGAAAACTTCGGAGCACATCACCGTTTTTTCCAGGACAATGACCCGAAGCACACTGCTGCAGGCAGACTCATTGCTGAACAGGGTGTAAACTGGGTGAAGACTCCCGCCGAATCCCCCGACATGAATCCCATTGAAATGGTGTGGCATGCTCTGAAAGATTATATTCGAAAAGTAGCAAAACCAACTACAAAGTCTGACTTAATTGATGCCATAAATAAATTCTGGTTTGAGGAACTTACAGCAGTGGCATGCAACAAGTACATAAACAGACTGTTTAAAGTTCTTCCGGCTGTGGTGAAACATCAGGGTGGACATACTGGAATGTAACGATGTATAAAGTTGTTTAAAAATGTCTAAGCATTGGCAAAACTGTAAAATGAAAATAAAATGTACATTAATGATCACTTGAATAAATAAGCTTTTTTAACGTTGTTGTTCAGAATCTGCTGTTATCAAAAACATAAAATAATACTGATAATACTGATAAAAATGCATAAACACGAGTTTAATGCATAAATAAACCTGAGTGAGCATAGTAGCCCGGGATTATCAGAGATAGGTTTATTAATATTTCATTTTGAGTTAAGAAATTATTATATTAATTGTTATAGAAATTAATACAATATTACATAATTATATAGGCGTTGCTGTATATGCCAATGCTGTCTGTGCGCGATTTAGACAGCATTCACAAGTGTATCATGAATAAATATTACATGTATTTCCAATTAAAAAGCCCTACAAGAAACATTTCATGCATCACACACAGTCTTGTCCATTAACTGATCCTCTTTTTTTCCGTATTATTCGTTTATATCCATTATTTTCAACTTCATTTTGATCTCTTTACATAACATTCTGGGCTGCGTTTCGATTAATTTTAGTGCTTAAAAGCGTTTTCATTTTGTGAGCGTTCGTTATTGTTTCACGTGCCTTTCCCAAAAGTGCACTTAACACAATTGCAAATTGCAATTAATATACAAATCATTGAAGAGTGAATTATTCACGTAGTTTCATTTGGAAATAATTTATTGTCACACAGTGAAATAGGCCTACATTCCTTATATTAACTGATAGTATTTTTTTCCGTGTTGGTATTAATATTATTATCATTATCATTATTATTACTATTAGTAATAATATTACTATTAGCCAGTTATTATTGTATATATTTTTAGTTTCGTTTATATTCGTTTCCCCCACCCTTAATTTTGCTCTCTTTACTTAACGTTCATGTAAATGATACTGTAAATGCTTGACATATGCTATATGACTGAATTTTACTGGAATGTAGTTTAAAGGTTGAATTGAACATATTTTATTTTGTTTCGTCTAATTAATAGACTAGACTATATAATTACTAAACTGTTTTACTGAGGAATGCATCATTCACGTAGTTTCATTTGTAAATGAAAACATGCTAATTTATCGTCACACACGGGGAGAAATACAATCAAAATTTTTATTGGCATAATTGTCAGGTGTTAAAAATAAATAGCCCTAACCAGATATTAAAATAATAGTAGCCTATTAATAATAAAGTGATTTAGAGCTATCTACTTTTTTGTTTATTGTGAATCGCTTAACCTAAATAACGTTCTGTATATCCTATTTGCCATATATTTAGCAAATATTGTAAACGACAATTATGCCAATAAAGTTTTGCCTTTATGATTGTATTAATGCCCGTGTGTGACCATAAACGATTTACAAATGGAACGTGAATGATTCACTCGACAATGAAACACTTTATAGGTTATCTATTAATTAGAAAAAAGATGAATATATATATATATATATATATATATATATATATATATATATATATATATATATATATGAGATCGAAATGATAGGAAAATTAACGAATATAAACGAATAATGTCCGAAGAAGATGTCCCCTCCAGGTCACCGTACAAACGAGTCATTCGGGCTTAGAGCGATGTTTGCTGCCGCTCCAGTCCAGTGCGTTACATGACTGCCCCCTACTGATCATGTCTTTCCTATGTCATTGTATTTTCCGTGTTCCCTTGGAATACACCGGCGTCACGCGAGACCACTTTACTTCCCGCGCGCATTTTAAATGGCCAGATCTGTATATATATATATATATATATATATATATATATATATATATATATATAAAGTCATTTTTTAGTTTTTGCTATTTTTATTAGTGCTTTTTAATAAATCTATGTAGTTTATTAATATTTTCAGTTATTTTTTGTTTTTATTTTCTGTTGTCATTATATTGCTAATATAATAATAATAATAATAATACTTTTGGTACTTTTGTCATTTTTTTAGTAAATTTTTATTATCTTAATTTTTATTCATATCTTTAATAATTTTAATAATATAATTTTTTTGTTTATATTTTATTTTGATTTTAATTTGCGTAATAGTATTTTTAATGTTTTTTTTGCAATTTTTATTAGTTTTTCATATATCTATATTTTTTATTCTATAAATTGAGATTTCAAAAATAAATAGACTTTTATTTTCCTTGTGCAATGTATATATATATATATATATATATATATATATATATATATATAAATAAATAAATAAATGTAAAACTTTCTAAAACTTTAAAATAAACACTATTGTCCTTCAAAAATAAAAAATGTAATTTTTCTTTTTGCTATTTTATTAGTTTTTATATATCTATAGTTTTTGTTAACATCTTGAGTTAGTTTTTACGTTTATATTTTCAGTTTTCAATTTAATTTGCGATAGTAGTTTTTAATTTGTAACTTTTTTGTAATTTAAATATATATAACAGATCTCAAAAACAAATAGACTTCATTTTCCTTGTGAAATAAATTAATATTCTATTCTATAAAATAAAAAAAACTATAAAATAAACAGTATTTTCCTTCATAAATATTTTTTATAATACTTTTTATAATACAATATACATGCAGACACAAACTATCAATCTGTGTGTATATATAAAACAAAATTATGAACGCAAATATTTCTCATCAAATTGTTCAATAATCTTTTTATAAAGCTATATTGTTACTTTGTCAATAATTGTCAAAAAAACATAAAATAAATGCTATTTTCATTTCAAATTATATCGATAAAAAAAAAATCTCATGAAACATCAGATCTCATTGCAAACTCCAACATTTCTCATTAAATCATTTAACTTTAATAGCTCTATATGCATACTGTGTGTCAAAAACAGTGTTATTTTGTTATTCTCTTTAAGCAAGAATATATTTTGTTCTTGTGATTTCAGGCTGAAATGTGACCCGGACATCCATGAAGCCATTAAACAATCCGCTGAATGTAATCCAGAGTGACACCGGAGCAAAAAGTCACAAAGCCGTTGAATTATTGACCGTGTTTCCCAGCGGCGGAGCTAAAAGTTTCAAACGGCTCATTCATAAACAGATTTGTGCGTCTGCGTTTCCATTAAAGCTCCAAATCAACTTAATAAGGGCAACATGTAAGTCAGCGCCCGGTAATAACAGCTCAGCCGAAGGAATTAAAATCACACGTTTAATTAATTCTAATTAGCATTGTTTTTAATCAACAAGCAAATTCCAAAATGACTTTTGACAAGCTAATTAGCTCATGCAAATCTGCGCTCACGTACTCCGGCGTTGGTGCGTTCGCTCTGAGCCAAAGCAAATTGCATCCAGCAGAAAAAAGACAGGAAAACACGAGCGCGAAGCAAGATTTTCCATATTCATGCGCACACGTAAACATCGGCGTTTGCAAACACTCGTGTCGTGGAGAACTCTTTACTGATGACTTTGCTGGTGGGCGAGTTCTCGTTACGGTTGAGCCTGACCAACTTAATTAAGATCTGTCAAAACTAGACGCCTCTTAATCACAGTAATATACTGGAGGCTTCCTAATGTGCATTGGTTTACTCCAGTTATCAACAACGTCTCAACAATGTCTGTTTCTCTTTGACAGAAATGAGATTTAATGCAGATCAAACTGCAGCTTTTCTTTACTTGTGAACAAGAGCTCAAAACGAAACCATAATAAAGTCTCAAACTGTGCTCAAATATGTGACCCTGGACCACAAAACCAGTCTTAAGTCACTGGGGTATATTTGTAGCAATAGCCAAAAATACATTGCATGGGTTAAAATTTTAGATTTTTTTTTTATGCCAAAAATCATTAGGAAATTAAGTAAAGATCATGTTCCATGAAGATTTTTTGTAAAATTCCTACTGTAAATATATCAAAATGTAATTTTTGATTTGTAATATGCATTGTTAAGAACTTAATTTGGACAACTTTAAAGGTGATTTTCTCAGTATTTTGATTTTTTTGCACCCTCAGATTTCAGATTTTCAAATAGATGTATCTCAGCCAAATATTGTCCTATCCCAACAAATCATACAGCAATAGAAAGCTTATTTATTGAGCTTTCATATGATGCATACATCTCAGTTTTGTAAAATTTAACCTTATGACTGGTTTTGTGGTCCAGGGTCACATATGTCTCATTATGATCTCAATCATTTCTCGTCCTTTAAAAAAAATCAAAGCTACACTCTTAAAAATAAAGGTGCTTTAAAAGGTTCCTCACAGCGATGTCAGAGAAGAACCATTTTTGGTTCCACAAAGAACCATTCAGTCAAAGGATCTTCAAAGAACCATCTCTTCTTACCTTTTTATAATCTGAAGAACCTTCTTTTGCCACAGAAAGGTTCTTCAGATGTTAAAGGTTTATTATTGAACCATTTAAACAAAAAAGGTTCTTCTATGGCATCGTGAAGCATCTTTATTTTAAGAGCGTTTGTGAGCCACAAAAGAGAACATCTGAGCAAAAACACCTTTAATCATAATAATAAACACTTTGTACATTTGATACGTTGTAGAAGTGTTCAACACCTCAACATCATCTCAGTTGTTTCTCCTAGAAACAAATGAAACTTAATAGATGTTTCTCTCGAACAAAAGACTCCTCAATAAAGTCTCAAACTCCATTCATAGATCTCATTATGATTTCAACTTTTTGTTAAATTCTTTCACATTAATTAATTGCTCCACAACAATTGACTCGTTTGTGTCTGTTTCTGTTTCTCCTGAGAAACCGGTTTCTCTCTTATGATAAAGGTGCTTTAAAAGGTTCCTCACAGCGATGCCATAGAAGAACCATTTTTGGTTCCACAAAGAACCATTTAGTCAAAGATTTATCAAAGAACTTACTGTAAGTATCATAAAATGTTGAGTAGCAACAGAACCATCTCTTTCTTACCTTTTTATAATCTGAAGAACCTTCTTTCGCCACAAAGAAGCTTTTGTGAAACAAAAAAGGTTCTTCAGATGTTAAAGTTTCTTTATGGAACCATTTAGACAAAAAAAAAAAAGGTCCTTCTACGGCATCGGGAAGCATCTTTGTTTTTAAGAGCGTATGTGAGCCATAAAAGAGAAAATCTACAATCATAATGATCAACTTTTTGTTCTCTTACGACATCTCAGTTGTCTCTCCTAGACAGAAAAGAGATTAAATGGAGTCTCCTGCTTCTCAGATGTTTCTCACATGTGTCTCTAAACCGTGCTCAGATTTGCCTGCAACCAAGTCAGATCTCATTATGATCTCAATCATTTCTCATCAAATTTTTCAACATTGTTTTTACAGCTTTAGGACAACACTTGATATCCCTACATCATCTCAGTTGTTTCTTCAGCTTCTCAGATGTTTCTCCTGAGCTATAAAAGAGACAAATCTGAGCAACATCCTCTATAATCATAGTGATCAACTCTTTGTTCTCTTACATCATCTCAGCTGTTTATCCTAGACAAAAAATTTATTTAATGGAGTCTTAGCTTAAAAGATGTTTCTCCTGAGCTATAAAAGAGACAAAACTGAGCAATAATATCTGAAAATAATGATAAACTCTTGTAGAAGTATTCACACTCTACAATCTCATATATGTGACCCTGGACCACAAAACCAGCCATAAGGTTAAATTTTACAAAACTGAGACATATACATCATATGAAAGCTCAATAAATAAGCTTTCTATTGATGTATGGTTTGTTGGGATTGGACAATATTTTGCCGAGATACATCTATTTGAAAATCTGGAATCTGAGGATGCAAAAAAAATCTAAATCCTGAGAAAATCACCTTTAAAGTTGTCCAAATTAAGTTCTTAACAATGCATATTACTAATCAAAAATTTCATTTTGATATATTTATAGTAGGAATTTTACAAAAAATCTTCATGGAACATGATCTTTACTTAATTTCCTAATGATTTTTGGCATAAAAGAAAAATCGATCATTTTGACCCATACCATGTATTGTTGGCTATTGCTACAAATATACCCCAGCGACTTAAGACTGGTTTTGTGCTCCAGGGTCACATATATGTCTCCTCAATAAAGTCTCAGACTGCAGATTTGCCTGCAAACAAGTCAGATCTCATTATGATCTCCATCATTTCTCATCAAATTCTTCAACATTGGTTTTACAGTTTTATGACGAAACTTGACATCTCTACATCATCTCAGCTAGATTTAATGGAGTCTTCAACTTCTCAGATGTTTCTCCTGAGCTATAAAAGAGACAAAACTGAGCAACAATCTCTATAATCATAATGATCAACTCTTTGTTCTCTTACATCATCTCAGCTGTTTATCCTACACAAAAAATTGATTTAATGGAGTCTTAACTTAAAAGATGTTTCTCCTGAGCTATAAAAGAGACAAAACTGAGCAATAATGTCTGAAAATAATGATAAACTCTTGTAGAAGTATTCACACTCCACAATCTCATAAATGTCTCCTCAATAAAGTCTCAGACTGCAGATTTGCCTGCAAACAAGTCAGATCTCATTATGATCTCCATCATTTCTCATCAAATTCTTCAACATTGGTTTTACAGTTTTATGACGACACTTGATATCCCTACATCATCTCGGTTGTTTCTCCAGCTTCTTAGATGTTTCTCCTGAGCTATAAAAGAGACAAAACTGAGCAACAATCTCTATAATCATAGTGATCAACTCTTTGTTCTCTTACATCATCTCAGCTGTTTATCCTAGACAAAAAATTGATTTAATGGAGTCTTAGCTTAAAAGATGTTTCTCCTGAGCTATAAAAGAGACATATCTGAGCAACATTCTCTATAATCATAATGATCAACTCTTTGTTCTCTTACGTTATATCTCGATATCTACAACATCTCAGTTGTCTCTCTTAAACAGAAATGAGAGTCTTCAACTTTGTTTCTCCTGAGACAAGTCTGAGCAATAACACCTATGATGATAAAGATAAAGATAAAGTCTTTGTTGTAAAAGTGTCTCCTATGAGAATCACACACGCAGCGTTTAGATAATCCTTAACTAGCTAAACCCTAACCGTAGATGGGATCTCACGTCCGGACTGCACCGGGAGAATTGCGCTGACATTTGCTGTAATTTGCTGATCCTCTAAGCGGCTCGCTTCAGTCCGCTTCAGCTGTAAGTGGAGTCAGCCAACAGCAATTACTGTGCGAGCGGCCGCCGGCGCTCAGCGGGAAGAAGACTTTAGCGGCGCGCTGCTGTCAGGCCGCTGTTCCCGCACCGGGGGACTAATGCTTTCATCGTTCTAGCGAGCTCGTTTCAATGAGACCTCGGGGATTCGGCACGGCAAAATTATTCCCATTTTTTCAGCCGTCATATAAGACGAGCGCAGCTGCTCATCTGACGCTCACACCATGCATTTATGCACGACTCCAGTCGTTTGCTCGCAGTGTACAGGAAAATATTCCTAGTGAGAATAATTGAGTCCTGGACTTACACTGTCACTGATTCTTTTAAGTGAAGGAAACTTTTAATGAACCTTCTACTATGTTTCCTCTGTGTTAAAACAATGTTTAGAGAGATAGTTCTCCCAGAAATGTAAATTCTGTCATC
>NC_133384.1:38816438-38847164 GCF_049309525.1 Garra rufa
TCATGCTAGCAACATGCCAGTAACTTGCTAATCACACTAGCCACATGCTAGCAACTTGCTAATCACACTAGCCACATGTTAGCAAATTGCTAATCATGTTAAAAGCATGCTAGTAACATGCTAATAATGTTAGCAACTGGCTAATCATGCTAAAACATGTTAGTAACATGCTAATCATGTTAGCAACATGCTAATGAAATGCTAATCATGCTAAAAACAGACTAGCAACATGCTAGTACAAAGCTAATCATGCTAGCAACATGCCAGTAACTTGCTAATCACACTAGCCACATGCTAGCAACTTGCTAATCACACTAGCCACATGTTAGCAAATTGCTAATCATGTTAAAAGCATGCTAGTAACATGCTAATCATGTTAGCAACATGCTAATGACATGCTAATCCTGCTAGAAACAGACTAGCAACATGCTAGTACATAGCTAATCATGCTAACAACAAGCCAGTAACTTGCTAATCACACTAGCCACAGGCTAGCAACTTGCTAATCACACTAGCCACATGTTAGCAACTTGCTAATCATGCTAAAAGCATGCTAGTAACATACTAATCATGTTAGCAACATGCTAATGACATGCTAATCATACTAAAAAACAGACTAGCAACATGACAGTACATAGCTAATAATGCCAGCAATATGCCAGTAACATGCTAATCACGTTAGCCACATGCTAATAACTTGCAAATTATGTTACCAACATGCTAGTAACTTGCTGATAATGTTAGAAAAATGCTAGTAACATGCTAATGACATGCTAATCATGCTAGCCACATGCTAGTAACTTGTAAATAATGCTACCAAAAGCTATTAACATGCTAATCATGCTAGAAACAGGCTAACAACATGCTAGTAACTTGCAAATTATGCTAGCAACATGCTAGTAACTTGCTGATCATGCTAGAAAAATGCTAACAACATGCTAGTTACTACCTAATCATGCTAGAAACAGGCTAGCAACATGCTAATAACTTGTTAATCATGTTAGAAACATGTTAACAACATGCTAACACCATGCTAATCTTGCTATAAACAGGCCAGCAAACAAATGCTAACAACTTGTTAACCATGTTAGAAACATGTTAACAACATGCTTACACCATGCTAATCTAGCTAGAAACAGGCTAGCAACATGCTAGTAACTTGCTAATCATGTTAGAAACATGTTAGAAAATTGATCATACTAGAAACATGCTAGCAAAATGCTAGTGACTAGCTAATCCTTCTAGAAACATGCTAGCAACATGCTAGTAACTAGCTAATCATACCAGAAACATGCTAGTAACTTGCTAATTATGCTAGCAACATGCTAGTAACGTGTAAATAATGCTAGCAAAAGCTATTAACATGCCAATCATGCTAGAAACAGGCTAGCAACATGCTAGTAACTTGCAAATTATGCTAGCAACATGCTAGTAACTTGCTGATCATGATAGAAAAATGCTAACAACATGCTAGTAACTAGCTAATCTTGCTATAAACAGCCAGCAACATGCTAACAACTTGTTAACCATGTTAGAAACATGTTAACAGCATGCTAACACCATGCTAATCTTGCTAGAAACAGGCTAGCAACATGCTAGTAACTTGCTAATCATGTTAGAAACATGTTAGAAAATTGATCATACTAGACACATGCTAGCAAAATGCTAGTAACTAGCTAATCATACCAGAAACATGCTAGTAACTTGCTAATTATGCTAGCAACATGCTAGTAACTTGCTAATGATGCTAACATGTTAGTAACACCCTAGCAACCAGTCTGAGTACCATCCTTGCAACTTAAACTATGTATTTAAACTTCTAAACTTTCCTCTTTAGTTGTTTTTGTTGCTCTTACAATTGTTCCATACTAACTCTAGTCTAAAGCTCAAAAGCTGAATCATTGTTTGCTTTATTTCTGAATAATTCAGGTCTCTAAAGAGGGAGCCGAGTTCTGGCTAAAGTTCATTAGGTGTAACTAGCGAAAGCCTCATGAAAGATTGATGAAGCGAGTGTGGAGATGAACTCCGGGCGGCTCGTGTCGTGTTGAGAAGAGAAGAGTCAGATGTCTTTATTAGTGCTGATGGATTTCAGGGTCAGTGTTTCTCTGCTGAATGTTAAAACCACACAGAAACACTTTAATGATCTGCTCTGAGAATTCATCTACAAAACAAATGATTATTATCATTAACCGCCTTCTGCTTCTTTACCGATGCGCCTCATTTGAGCTCAACTTTACCAGAGTAACACAGAAACACTAGTTAACGTCATCATTCAAAATCATCATTTATTTGCTGTGTTGCTCCAAATAGTTTTCGATTTTATTTCTATGTGGGGCAAAAAAAGATGTTTTTGTTTCATTTAACAATTCCAAAAGATTACATAATAAATATTACTAAAATATTTATTTTTAAATGCAATTATTTAATATTTTATATAATTAATTAAACAGCTATTTAAAAACATAATTATATATTATAATAAAAAAGCTTTGCTAATATTAAAATATTATAATTAAAATTAATATTAAACAAAAGTAAAAATTTGAAATATATATATATATAATACTAGTAATAATATAATATAATAAATTATTTTCAGAAAACAACAGTGTGAATGGAGAGTAGAGTAAGAAAGGTGTTAATGAATACTAAAATATTATAAACAATTTTTTTAAATAAAATTGTATATATATATTTTAAATATTTTTATATTTTAAAACATAAATATTTTATATTTTAAATAATTACTTAAATAATCATTTAAAATAAATTATAGTTTAATAAATACAAATTTTGGTTAATATTAAAATATTAACATAAAATTATTATTAAATAATATTAAAATTGTAAAATATATATATATAATAAATATATAATATTTAAAATACTAGTACTAATATTATTTAAATATTTTTAATTCAATTTGATTTATTATTTAAATTTAATTATTTGATATTTTAAATAATTATTTACATAATCATTAAAAATAAATATTATATATAATAATAAATATATAAAAACTTTGGTAACATTAAAATGTTATTAACATAACTAACATTAATATTAAATAATAAGAAATTTGTAAAAATATAATATAAAATACTAGTAAAAATATAATATACTATAATATAATATAATGAATGGTTTTCAGAAAACCGCAGTGTGAATGGAAAGTAGAGTAAGACCGCTGTTAGTAAATATTAAAATATTATTAAAATATTTAAAATTAAATGTTATATACATTTTAAATATTTTTATATTTTAGTATAAAAACATTTTATATTTTAAATAATTAATTAAATATTCATTTAAAATAAAAGATGTATATTTAAAAAATAAAAAAAAACTTTATTAATATTAAAATGTGACTAAAATTATTATTAAATAATATTACAATTTTAAAAATATATAAAATACTAATAATAATATTTTTTAAATATTTAAAAAATTTATTTGATTTATTATTTAAATGTAATTATTTGATTTTTAAAAAAATAATTATTTACATAATCATTAAAAATAAATATTATATATAATGATAAATAAATAAAAAACTTTGGTAACATTAATATTAAATAATTATAAATTTGTAACAATATAATATAAAATACTAGATATAATATAATATAATATAATGAACGTTTTTCAGAAAACAGCAGTGCAAATGGAAAGAGTAAGACCGATGTCAATAAATCTTAAAATATTATTTAAATATTTAAAACTAAATTTTATTTATTATTTAAATGTAATTATTTATTATTTTAAATAATTCATTAAATAATAGTTACAATTATATATTATATATAATAACAAATCATTAAAAAACGGTTAATATTAAAATGTTATTAATAGAACTAAAATCAATATTAAATAAAAATATATATATATATTATAAAAACTGTTTACCATGAGAAATATTTTCAGCAATTATCATGATACGAAGATCTGATACTTGTGAATTTTTAACTAGTTCTTTAAACTGTGTATCTAATGTTATTAATCAAATCCCAGTTGAATCGTGAATGAATCTGTAGCTCTCTAGATTCTCCCAGCATGCTCTTGTGTTGGTGTGTGTTATGAGTGTGGATCAGGTTTGGGATCAGAGCCCAGAGTTTGACAGCCCACCACAACAACATTTACTCTGTCAACATCAGCTGGCTTATTTTAGTCAGTAAATCACTAGAGGAACACCTCACGCTTAACTCAATAACCACACCACCACAGTCAACAATCAGGGAATTCTGGGATAGAATAAAGGCTGATTTATAACACACTTATAGACATACAACAGCTGTTACAAGTTCATCCGTGAAGTTTCCTGAGCTACAAACAAACTGAGCAAGTAGCTGTATATATCATCTGTGTATGCGCATATAATATAATATAATATAATATAATATAATGTAATATAATATAATATAATATAATATAATATAATATAATATAATATAATATAATAAAAAGTAGAGAAAGTCCAGTGTTAATTAATATATTTAAAAAAATATTTAAAATTAACTTTAAAAATTACAATATTGCATTTTTATGATTGAAAATGTATTTAAATTATTTTCTGCTAAAAATATTAGTATAACATAATATAATATAATGAATGGGAAATATAGTAAGACGGTGTTAGTTAAAATGTAAAAAAAAAAAAAAATTACAACCACCAAACCACCATTACAATAATATAATTAAAATATTAATAATATTACATTTTTTTATTACTGAAAATGTATTTGAATTATTTTCTGCTAAGAATATTAATATAATATTAATATAATATAATATAATATAATCAATGGAAAAATAGAGTAAGAACAGTCTTAATTAGAATATTTTTTTAATATTTAAAATAAAAAAAATATTGATTTTTTAAAAAAATGTAAAATTATTTTTATTGAAAATGTATTTAAATTTCCTTCAGCTAAAAATATTTATATAATATAATATAATATAATGAATGAAAAATAGAGTAAGACCGGTGTTATATATATATATATAAATGTATTAATAACATTGTTATTAAGAAAATTTATAATATAGCATTTTTTATTATTTAAATATTCATATTAAAAATATAATATAATATTATTATAATTATAATATATATTTTTTAAATATTAAAAATTATAATAATAAAAAAAATTACATTGCAATTTTTTATTATTGAACATTTACTTAAATTATTTTCAGCTAAAAATATTAGTATAATATTATATGATATAATATAATACAATGGAAAATAGAGTAAGACCGGTGTTAATTAAAAAAAAAAAAAAAAAAAAAAAAATTATATATATATATATATATATATATATATATATATATATATATATATTACAATTATTAATTAAAAATAATAATAAAATATAATATAATATAATATAATGATATTTAAAATTATCTTTAAAAAAATAAAATACAAAAATGTATTTAAATTATTTTCTGCTAAAAATATTAGTATAATATAATATAACATAATGAATGAAAAATAGAGTAAGACTGGTGTTAATTTTAAAATATATATAATTAAAAGAATAAAAGTGCAATTTTTTATTATTGTATTATTTTTTATTATTATATATTTATTACAATTTTAAATTACAAATGAATTGACTTTATTTTCTGCTAAGAGTATAATATAATATAAAAGTGTAATATATAAGCGTGTGTGTGTGTGTGTGTGTGTGTGTGTGTGTGTGTGTGTGTGTGAGTGTGTGTGTGTGTGTGTGTGTGTGTGTGTGTGTGTGTGTGTGTGTGTGTGTGTGAAGTGTCATCTGTTATTGTCTGAGGTTGTAAGATCTAATCATGACTGTGCTGACGGTGCGTCTGGATTAACGTCTCTGTTGTTTGGTGAGACGAGACGTGAATGAGAGGTGCTTTGGTCCTGATGTTTATAGACGCATATATAGGTGTGTTGACCCGAGCGCTGGACAGTGTTTGTACTTACATCTACATAATTAGCATTGATGTAATCGGAGCTCTGCTCTCCCTCCAGAGGCTGCAGCCGCACACGAGAATGATCGTCTGAAAAACACACAACACAAACATCAGTCGCATTAAAATTATTTAATATTCAACTAAATTAAAATAAATCAATAGTATATTATTAAAATTGCTAAATTATAAATCAGTTTTGAAAAAAAAAAAAAAGTTACATTATAACATTTATATTACAATAGTAGATTAAAAATAAATTAATAGTATCTTATTAAAATTGCTAAATTAATTTGTTTTTGAAAAATTATTTAATATTAACATCAAGTAAAAATAATATCAGCATATTATTTATTATATAATATGCACATATATATATATATATATATATATATAAATATACATACACATATACATATATATATACATATACATACATACATATATATATATATATATATAAATATACATACACATATACATATATATATACATATACATACATACATATATATATATATATATATATATATATATATACATATATACTAATTAAATAGTATTCAAATAAATGAATCAATTATTCATCAAATAATTAAACAATTATTAATTAAATAATATTTAAATCAAACAAAATATTAATAGAAATTTAAGTTAATAAAATGTAATTATTTCATATTAAAATAGATAAATACAACAGTATAGTAATAAAATGGCTAAATTATTAACTTTTTAAAAAACGTATTAAAATTATTTAACATTAAATTCAAACTAAAATATTATTAGCATATTTTTTAAAAATTGTTACATTATAACATTTAATTGCATATTTATTTACATTTTTAATACTAAAAGCAAATAAAAAACATGAATAGTATATTATTAAGTTATGTTTAAATTATGATTAAACTTTTATTTGAATGTTTATTTAAATATTAAAATTGTGTAATATTAAATTAAACAAAATTATTTTTAAAATTATTTTATATTAACAAAAAATAATAACATATTAAAATTGTAAATGTATTAAACACTTAACACTTAATATTAATTAAATAATATTAAAATAAAAAATAATAGAAATTTAAGTTTTAATAAAATTAATGTTTTTTATTTCATAATAAAATAGATAAAAATAAATCAATAGTATATTATTAAAACTGTTTATTATTAAAAATTATTAATTAAATTTAAATTATTAGCATATTTAAAAAAAATTGTTACATTGTGACATTTAATTGCATATTTATTTACATTTTTAATACTAACAGCAAATAAAAAACATGAATAGTATATTATTAAGTTGTTTAAATCATGATTAAACTTTTATTTGAATGTTTATTTAAATATTAAAATTGTTTAATATTAAATTAAACAAAATTATTTTATATTAACAATAATAATAATAACATATTATTAAAATTGTAAATGTATTAAACACTTAACACTTAATATTAATTAAATAATCTTAAAATAAAAAAATAATAGAAATGTAAGTTTAAAAAATTAGTTTTTTATTTCATAATAAAATAGATAAATAAATCAATAGTATATTATTAAAACTGCTTATTATTAAAAATTATTAAAATTAAATTTTAATCATTAGCATATTTAAAAAAAAATTTACATTGTGACTTTTAATTGCATATTTATTAAAATTTTTATTTTTTTATTTTTTTAATTTAAAAATTATTCAATTTATTATTATTAAAATCGAGGAAAAAAAACATTAGCAACATGGGCAGCTAAAATCAATTCCCAAACTACTGTTTTTTTCTCTGTCACTTCCTGTGAGAGACGCTAAAGCGATGTGACTCGCTCATTTCGCTCTGACGCCCGAAGCCAATGCGCTGTGATTGGCTCACACTGAGGGCAGCCCAGAGGCTCATGGGAAAAGCGCTGGTCTTAAAGCAACATCCTGAGAAGTGATTGCACTAAACTAGAAGCTGATTTTCATAATGGCTGCTGACACCATCTTTGCTTTAAGGAGTGTTTGGTGACTGTTAATGACACGCTTGTGTACGTACATGCGATGATGTTGCCGTAACGGTTCTTCATTCTGTTCTCGTCTTTTTTGGCAGAGTCCCACGGCGCCGCCTGCCCTTCGAAGAAACTCTGAAAGACCAACATAAAACACAGTTAGCAGAACAAACGTGAGCCATGAACAACAGGTCAAAGGTCAGGACAACACATAGAGCTGAACATGAAGAGCCAGAAAAAAAAAAAGAGGAAAATGAACTTTATGATCATGAATCAGAATATGCAGAATCTACACATTAAACATTTAATTAAATATTTAAATGATTTAATATTAAAATGGGTTTCAATTAAAAATTTATATTAAATAAAAAAATATTAATAGTACATTATTTAAATAAACGCATACTTAAAAATTAAAATCAAACAAAAACACTGATCTCATATTTAAATTGATATATTATTATTAAACATTTAATTAAATATGCTTTCAAATACAAACATCAAACAATAAATACTGCTATTATACTTTTAAAATGGTTAATTATTAAACATTTAATTGAATATTTAAATTAATTTAAATTAAAATCTAATACAAATATAAATAGTATATATATATATATATATATATATATATATATATATATATATATATTGTAAAAACTTTTTAATTATTATTAAACACAATTTAATATTTAAATTATTTAATATTAACATCAAACAAAAAATAATAATAGAATATTATTAAAATTGTTAATTAATTGTTAATTATTAAACATTGAATTTAATATTTTAATTACTATTAATATAAAATAAAAAATAGCAATAGAAATTTTTATAAATTTAATGTTTTAATAAAATGCCATTTAATAAAAAATTTATTAATTAATATAATAATATTATTAAAATATGCAATATTCAATTATTGTAAATTTTATTTCATATTTAAAATAATAATCGAACAAATATACTACTATCATATTAAAAAAAATTATTATTAAACATTCAATTGCATATTTAAATTCTATCATTAAAGATTTAATTGAATATTTCAATGACAAAAATCATTAATATAAAATATAATTAATAAAACAAACCAAAATCTAGTAAAATATTAATAGCATATTAAAATTCTGAAATTATTATGCAACATTAAAATCAAATACAAATATTAATATTACATTATCACTAAACCTAATTTAATATTTAAAAGATTTAATATTAACATAAAAAAAAAAATAAAAAAAAATAATGGAATATAAAAAAATGTTAATTTATTATTAAACATTGAATTTAATATTTCAATTAAATTATATTAAAATCAAACAGAAATATTTCAAGTTTTAATAAAAATAAGTTAATAAAATACAATAAAATATTTTTTAAATAAATAAATTAATATTTAATTACTATTTCATTAAATACTAATAGTTATTAAACTATTAAATAACTATTATAATACACAATATTATTGTACATTTAATACATTTAAAATCAAAATCAAACAAAAATACTGATATATTAAGTATTAAATAATCATTAAACATTTAATTGAATACTTATTTAAAATTAAAATCAAAATACTGATATCACATTATTTAAAGGGTAAATTATTAAATATTTAATTGAATATTTAGCATATTAAAAATAGAATATTTTTATATTATTATTTAACATTAAAATAAAAATTACAACAAAAAAATATTAATAGAAGTTTAGGCTTTAATAAAATTAATATGTTTTAATAAAATAAAATTAATTAAAAAATGAATTTGAATTTTTAAAATACTATTTAATTATAATTTCATTGAATAATAATAGCTATTTAATAATATGTGACCCTGTACCACAAAACCAGTCTTAAGTCGCTGGGGTATATTTTTAGCAATAGCCAAAAATACATTGCATGGGTCAAAATTTTAGATTTTTCTTTTATGCCAAAAATCTTTAAGAAATTAAGTAAAGTTAATGTTCTATGAAGATTTTTTGTAAAATTCCTTCTGTAAACATATCAAAATGTAATTTTTGATTTGTAATATGCATTGTTAAGAACCTAATTTGGACAACTTTAAAGGTGATTTTCTCAGTCTTTTAGATTTTTTTGCACCCTCAGATTTCTGAATTCAAATAGATGTATCTCAGCCAAATATTGTCCTATCCTGACAAACCATACATTAATAGAAAGCTTATTTATTGTGCTTTCATATGATGTATAAATCTCAGTTTTGTCAAATTTAACCTTATGACTGGTTTTGTGGTCCAGGGTCACATATTATAAAAAATACATGCATTATTAATTTATTGTAATGTTCTAAAATATCTAATATTTATATATACTTCTAAAACATAAATTAAAACAGAAAAGTTCATTTGTTGCAATGCATTCTGCAATTATCTTATGCACAAAGAATTTAAGCCATGCTCTGCTAAAATGATGAAAATGAAGCATCAATGCCTTAAAATCCTGCCTATGGAGGCAAAATAGTTAAATAACATGAACAATGTTTACTGCATGACATCCAAATCTGAGGCTAGTTTAATATTATTTTCTGTGATAACAGACATTTCACCACAAACGCTGCTTATAGACTTTATAAAAGCATGTGAAAGACAGAAAGAGAAAAGCGGCGCAGCGGTAGCGGCCAGATCCGAGCCGACGTTTGTTCCTCCTCAACAGAAACTCATGAAACATTTATAGTCTACGAGCCGCTCTCCTCGCCGCGCAATTACAACCAATTATGAAAATAAACTTCAGCGCTAGCTTCTGAAGGCCGTCGGATTCGTTTCCGCGCGTTCTCCGGCGTAAGTGTGAGACAGAAACAGAGCCTCATATTCCTGGTCTCCCAGCATCCGCAGACAATGGATGTGATTGCGGGTGATTGTGCCGAACACAACGATGACACCGGCTTCATCTGATCATCCGCTCTTTGTGCTTAATGATGGCCATGTGATGCCTGACATCTCAAAAACACAGCTTTCTGACGAACATCCCGGCTTTTATTGGGAGTTGGCTCTGATTGAAGTAAACTGTTGTGGTTTATCATGGCGTGAAGGAAAGATGAGTCAGATTTAACCTGCGCTGCTCTTTCATTTCCAGCATGTTAACCTTTTACTAGACTTACGGAAACTCTGATTGAAAACTTTCATTTTGAAGCTGAGTACATCTTTGTGCAGTAAATAAATAGAACAAATCTAGAAAAAGATCTTTTTTGAGAGAGAGAAGTCTTAACTAAGCTGCATTTATTTAATTAAAAATACAGTAAAAATGTGAAATATTATTAGAATTTCAAATAGATGCTCTCTATGTGAATATATGTTAAAGTGTAATTTTTTTTCTGTGATCAAAGCTGCATTTTTAAGAAAATGACTCCAGTCTTCAGTGCCTCATGATCTTAACTGGAATTAAAAAAACAAACATAAAAAACAAAATTAACTGGAATAAATTAAACATATATACAAAGAAATAACAATCAATGTTAAATATAGAATAAACAAAACAAAACAAAAAAACATTAACCAAAATTCAACTTATAAAAAAAAACAACCAAATAATAATAATAATAATAATAATAATAATAATAATAATAATAATAATAATAATAATAATAATAATAAATCAAACGTAAAATAAACTGAAATAAATATAAAAACCTACAAATAATAATAATAATAAACTGACTATATAAACTATAAACTATATTGAATTTAATATTTAACAATTAAAAAACAAAACATTAACTGAAATAAATTAAATAAAAAACTTCAACTGGACTGAATAAATAAAATAAACAAGTAAACGTCAACTGAAATAAATATTAAAACTTACAATTATTCAAAAAAATCTAAATATATAATCATCTAAGTGAAAATTTACTAAAATAAATATTAAAAAATGTACACGTATTTGAAAAAAATAAGAAAAAATAAATTAAAAAACTTAAAATGTTTTTTTCTCATTTTCATTTATTAAGATTAAAATTAACACAAACTATATAGGCATTTAAAACAAACAAACAAACAAACATAAACTGAAATAAATTAAATAAAAACTTTAACTAATTAAAAAACTGATTAAATTAATAATAGACAATAAATAAACATTAAATAAATATAAAAACCTAAAAAACGTAAATATATAATAATCAAAATAAACATGAACTAAAAATAAATATTAAAAAGCTAAACTTATTTTTAAAATAGGAAATGAAAGGACTTATAATAAATAAATATAAGAAACATTAATTGAAACAAACAAATGAACAAATAAAAAATTAAAACTGATTAAATTAATAATAAACAATAAATAAACATTAAATACATATAAAAACCTAAAATATATATAATAATATATTAAAATATAGTAAATATATAATAATCAAAATAAACATGAACTAAAATAAATATTAAAAAGCTAAACTTATTTTTAAAATAGGAAATAAAAGGGACTTTTAATAAATAAACATAAGAAACATTAATTGAAACAAACAAATGAACAAATAAAAAATTAAAAAATAAAACGTATTGAAAATTTATTTGACATATATAAATACATATATATATATATATATATATATATATATATATATATACACACACATACACACGCATACATATATAATAGTTTCTGTTAAGTTTAAGTTTTAAGAAATGAAAATGAGAATTTTTTTCAATCTTTTTTCAGTTAATGTTTTTAATTATTTCCTATTTTTAAAATTAGTTTAAGTTTTGAATATTTATTTTAGTTAATATTTATTTACATAAAAATAAGAAATAAAAAAGTCACTTAAAATGTAACAAAATTTAAAACAAAACACAAAAAATTAAAAAAAAATTAAATAAAAATAAAATCTAATCTAATCATAATTTGCTGCACAAGAAACATTTCTGATCATCAGTGTTGAAAACAGTTGTGCTGCCCAATATTTGTACATTTTATTTTTCAGGATTCACAGATGAATAGAAATCTTTAGTGACATTATGCATCAAGAGACGTGTTGATGTGGCTTTATAGCGGTTTATTTTGGTCCTGAGACGGCAGCAGTCTGTTATTGTGTGTGTTTTGAGACGGCTGTGGTTGTAAGTGACAGCGAGACGAGCGACTGACAACAACCTTTCGGATAATGAGATGCGGAGTCCGACAAAATCATCACAACTGAGTCAAAGCGGTGCTGACGTTCACATCGGCACAAACACACACACGCTTCATATTCAAGACGCCTCCCAGAGCATTTACACAGCCAACACGCGTTAGAAAGTGCAAATTCTGTCAGACAAACTCTGACGCCGCTTCTGTGTGCTTTTACTGCTGGACAAACACAAGACGTGCAAGAGAACAGGACACACTTATAGGAATAAATCACCCACAAATGATGATTCTGTCAGCATTCATTGCAAATACTTTGATTAATCTTCAAACCATAAATTAAGAAATTTGTAATCAAAAATGAAGGACAGAAATCTTATTTAAAAAAAGGTTTAATTAAAAAAAAAAAATCTTAATTTGTGATTTATTGAATTATTGCTAGTTTGGAACAACATGAGGGTGAGTTTGGGTTATTATCTATTAGGGTTATCTAAAATTAAAAATACTTTTAAAAATAAACTGAACTGAAATAAGTAAATACACATTTAAATAAAATTAAATGATAAACATTAACTGAAATAAGTTAACTCTAAAAAAATTAAACTTGAATAAATGTTAACGGAAATAAATTAAAATTCAAAAAAGTTATTTAAATAAAATAAAACCATTAACTGAAATTAATAAAGTATAAAAATTACACTTTTCTAAATAAAATAAAACATTAAATGATATATATTAACTGAAATAACTCTAAGTAATAAAAAATTAAACAATACAAATATAAAATACTTTTAAAAATAAAAAATAAACATTAACTGAAATAAATAAATAAATAAAAATTAAATGACAAACATTAACTGAAATAAATTAACTATAAAAAAACTAAATAATAAAAATAAAACAATACAATTAAATGTTAACAGAAATAAATTACCCTTAAAAAAGTTATTTAAATACAATACAAACATTAAATGAATTAATTCACTTAAATTAAATTAAAACTTAAATAATCAAAATAAAATAAACTAACTAAACTAGAAGAAACAAACAACAAACTTATTTAAATAAAATAAAAACCTAAATAACACAAATACAATAAACAAAATAAACGTTAACTGAAATAAATTAAGTTTAAATTTTTTTTTACGTAAATAATAATAATAAAAACAAACATTAATGAGAATAAATCAAGTATAAAAAATGTAACTATTTTAAATAAATTAAAAATTAAACGATAAACATAAACTGAAATAAATTAACTCTAAAAAAATAAAAACTTAAATAATAAAAATTAAATAAACAAAATAAACATTAACTGAAATAATTTAACTAAAGAAATTAACTTATTTAAATAAAATAAAAACTTAAATAATAAAAAATAAACATTAACTGAAATAAATTAAGCTTTAAAAAGTAACATATTTAAATAAAATAAAAACTTAGATGACGAAAAAAACATACACTTGTTAAAAAATATAAAAATAAAATAAACATGAACATAAAATAAACATTAAGTGAAATAAAAAAAATGTTAACTTATTTATTTTTATTGGTTAGTTGCTCATTTACTAGTAAACAAACTAAATAAACAAAACTAAAAAAAATACAACTTAATATAAACAAAAAAAATTAAAATGTAATAAAACACACACACACACACACACACACACACACACACACACACACACACACACACACACACACACACACACACACACACACACACATAAATATATATATATATATATATATATATATACTAACTAATAAAAATAAATATGTTTAAGTTTTTTATATATTTAATTTATTTCACTTAATGTTTATTTTATGTTCATGTTCATTATTTTTTTGAACAAGTGTAGGTTTTTAATCATTTAAGTTTTTATTCACTCAAAATTAAACAAAAAAATTTAAAACCAAAAAAAATAAAAAAATAAAACAGTTTGTCAGTGACATTAAAACAAGACTGGGGTGAGTAAATGAACACAGCACTTTCATTTTTGGGCGAACTGTCCCTTTAAGAGCAGCTGAAGCAAAACAGCAGAGAATAATGATTTTCAGACTTTGCTTGATGGAAAAATAATCTTTTGAAATACAAAAATGTGGTGCTGAATAAATAAGCTTCACAGCAGACTGAAATGGAGCGGATGGAGAAATGGCTGGCAGGAAGCTCCAGGCTGTTTCTGTCCCTCTAGGCCACTCGCTGCCATTGGCTGAGCCTCAAAACCGCAGCCAATCAGACGCACGGCCGCCATCGGGAGCCAAAAGTGCGGCACCATTCTTCGGCCAAGCTACAAACCGGATCCGGATCGGTCCAGAACGACGAGAGCGACGTGCGCCGCGATAAGATTGAGTCACGTTTGGTCTCGGTGGCAGGAAATGAAATCAAATCAAATATGAAATGAAACTGATGGCGAATAACATGCTCTCTCTCTGAAAGATGTCAAAACAAGCATCAAGTCCGACTCAATAATGCATGTTCAAGATTCCCTGCTGCTCTTTATTGTTTTGCATCCCAGCATGCTCCAGGTATTTGAGGATGGATTACGCCGCTCCAAACCACCTCGGTCACGCCTGACGCCGACTAGTAAAGCTTTACAGTTTTAGACACTAAACTTCACCAAAGAAAAGATTTTAATCAAATTTAGGCATCAGAAGTTGTAATGTTGGAGACTGTAAACACACAGAGTAAAGGAAGCGCAGCCTGTTAAATTATAGTTACATTATTTAAGAACAATTTTCTGTTTTCTTTTTAATTTTAAATAAAGAGAAATGTATTTTATTTATTTTTTTGTCATTTTTATTACTTTTTTTATATTATGGAAGTCTGTTTCTGCTGTGTAATAATAAAACAAAATTATATATATATTATATTATTATTATATTATTATATATATTATATTATTTAGGAAAAAAATTCTGTTTAGATAAAGAGAAAATGAATTCTTTTTTCTCATTTTTATTACTTTTTTAATATTATGTCTGTTTTTTTAAAGAAGAATTTGTCAATTTTCTGTTTTCATTTTAGATAAATATACATTTATTTTTGTTGTTTTTGTCATTTTTTATTACTTTCCTAAAGTCTTTTTTAAATTATTTTAACTCACTGAAACAAAATCTAATAAATTTTAATAAAAATCTGAAATATTCTTACATCAAGAATACATTTACGTTTTTTAAATTTACATTTTTACAATGTCTAAAAAATTCTAATATATTTTATTTCTTTAATTTAATATTATGGAACTATTTGTGAGAATATCTCACAATTCAGACTTCTTTATGGGGGGGTTTCTAATATTGAATTAATTTTTTTTTTTTTTTTTTTTTTACTTTTTATATCTCAATTCTCCTTTTCAATTGTGAATTCAAATCACTGAAAAAATTCTAATACATTTTAATAAAAATCTAAAATATTCTTAATTTCAAGAATGAATTTAAATGTATAAACATAAATGTACATTTGAACAATTTCTAATTTATAAATTCTAAAAAGTTCTAAATAAATAAAAATTCTAATGAATTCTAAAAAAAGTGAATTGTAAGATAAAAAGTTGAAATCACCTTTTTTTTTTTTTTGTTATTAAATATTATGGAAGTATTTGTGAGATAAACTACTTTTTTTTGGTTTCTACCATGGAATTAAAAATGAAAATAAAAATCCCAATTTTTTTTTTTTTTTTTTACTTTTTTATATCTCAATTCTGACTTTCCTTTTTTTTTTTTTTACATTCTAATAGATTTATAATAGATTTAAATAAAAATCTAAAATATTCCAAAATTAAGAATATATTAAATTAAAATGTATAAATATAAATGTACATTATTTAATTTTTTAAGTTAGAAATTCTAAAAAAAATCTAAATAAAATAAAAATAAACAATCTAATAAATTCAAAATGCTAATTCTAAAAAAAACCTTTTTATTTATTGGTTAATTATTGGTTAATTATTGGTCTTTTATATTTTACAGCTAGCTGAAATAAAATATTTTTAAAATATTAATATAAATATTAATATTAATATAAATAAAAAAAATCCTTTTTGTATTTTAGGTAAACTTTATTTTATTTTTCAAGCAACATTTGTTTTTCTTATGACTTTACTTCTATTTTTATATATTTCTATAATAGCTATAATCAAACGGTTTTTTTTGTTGTTGTTTTTTTACAGTGAAAATGACCCAAGATTATTTAAAGATACAGAAAAATAAAATAAAAATACCCATCTCTGTGCATTACAAGCACCTCGGCAGCTCTATTTTTTATCAAAAATGAAATGCAAATTTACACAAATCATCAAAACACACAGAACCTTCATAGACTTACATGATACAAAGAACAAAACCCTGTCTGACAGCTGCTAATGTAGGACTTCAAGACAAACTACAGGACAATCGGGAGCTGACAAGTCAATATTAGCAACTAAAACATCTTACATATATCCAAAAAGGGCTGCTTACCTCGTTTATCTTTTCCAAAGTTAATGTACGGAATAACGAGAAGCAAAAGGAAAGATAAGGAATATTTTAGTGTGGGTCATATATCTCATATCACTGAGAGAAACACAGTCAAAACAAGCAACTTTCAGACGGAGGAGTGCGAGCTGAACTCCACGTCTACCTCCAGTCTAAAAAACAATCTTTATCCATAATGAATCCAGCCCTCAGGGCGGCTCCCGACTCGACGGGCGTCTGCCTCAAATATTTATTCCATTCAGATGTGAAGGATGAAGCGGTGATGGTGGCGGAGGGTGAGAGGATGCACAAACACAGTGTTTTAACGCTGCCCACGTCTGTCGCTCGCACCTTAACAAACGCTTGACTTCAGTCTGAATGTCTGTCGTCGTGTGTGAAGAAAATGCACAGAACGTCGTGGTGAAACCGAGAGATAAACCTTGTGTGCTCAACGGGATTCAACACAACTGGAGCGCTTTGGTGCTCATGGACAAAAATACTGGAAAAAATGATCTTCCTCAGGGTTTTTGTCTTGTTTTCCACCACAAATATCTAAACATTCTGAAATCAAGAAATATTTGAATAAAATTGATCAAAATTAAGTGAGTTTTTGCTTCAAACAACAACAAACATCTGTTGATGGGGACGCATTAGAAACTAAATTGAATAATTAAATTAAGAATTAAAAAAATAAATAAATAAAAAACACAGTTTTTGACTTTTTATATTAATTCTGGCATTTCTCCTTAGAAAAAAAGTCTTATATCACTGAAAAATTCTAATAAATTTGAATAAAAATCTAAAATATTCTTAAATCAAGAATAAAGTTAAAAAAAGTTAAAATGTCTAAATAAATACAAATAAAATTAAAAAAAGAGTGAATTGTAAGATAAAAAGTTGAAATCACCTTTCTTTTTTTGGTTTCTACCATGGAATAATTTTTTTTTTTTAATATATCTTTTTACATCTCAATTCTGACTTTTTTTCTTCAGAGTTTAAATCACTGAAAAAAATTCTAATAAATTTGAATAAAAATATAAAAAATAATAATAAAAAAATCTGAATCTGAATATTCTTAAATCAAGAATAAAGTTAAAAACATAAATGTAAATTCTAAAAATGTCTAAATAAATACAAATAAAAATTCTAATAAATTCTGGAAAAAAGTGAATTGTGAGAAATTTTTTTAAAATCACCTATTTATTTCTTTAATTAAATATTATATTATTTTATATTCTTAAATAAAAAATAAAACAGTAACTGTGAGTTCTTGTTTTTACCATTGAAACTAAAATAAAAACTAAAATAAAAACCTCAAATTTACATTAAATTAAATTACATTTATATTTAATGATTAATTTTTTAATTAAATTAATTTTTCCTAAATGTATAAAAATTAAGTCAGTTTATGCTTAAGAAAAAATATCTGCCAGGGGGATCAGAATTTACTTATTTACTTTTTTTTGTATGCTATGGACTTAAATATATAAAATATTCTTAAATCAAGAATAAAGTATTTTTGCCTTTTTTTTTAATTAAGTGAATTTGTGCTTAAAACAAGAAAAAAATGGCAATGGGGTCAGAAAAATAAACTTCATTCACAGAGAAAATTAATAGTTTTCAAGTTTTAATAGTTATCAAGTTTATTATTCCGACACCATCGCCAAAAAAAAGAAGATAAAAATACTATTTAATCATTTTTTTAATTAAAATACATTTACTTGATATGCAAAATGATTTCAAGATATAAAATATGTATAAAAATTAAACGAGGTTAAAATAAAACATATTTCAAACAGAAAACAAGATTACTTTTCTTACCCCACTGGCAGATTATTTAGCTTGTTTCAAGCAAAAAAAAAATTAATTTGGACTTTTTTTAATCTGAAAAACATTTTTACTTGTCTAGAAAATCCTTCTAGATTTAAGAATTGTTAGATATTTTGGCTGGAAAAAAGAAAAAATCTAAGTAAGAAAAGCATTTTTTGCAGTGTAAAGAATGTTTCGATATTTGTTCTGGAGAACAAGACAAAAATACTGAGCAAGTAGGTTTTTGCAGTGAATATTAACAAAATAGTTAAGCCAAAAAATATTACTCATTCTCATGTCGTTTCAAACCTGTACGACTTTTAAAATAAGATGCTGAACAAAAGACATCGGGGTGAGTCTGTCATTGCCTGTGGTGATTGTACCCAGTGCTTA
The DNA here is from genome assembly GCF_049309525.1 of Garra rufa. Classification (NCBI taxonomy): domain Eukaryota; kingdom Metazoa; phylum Chordata; class Actinopteri; order Cypriniformes; family Cyprinidae; genus Garra; species Garra rufa. The sequence goes on from NC_133384.1 coordinate 38,836,096, forward strand.
ATTTGAGGCGGATCCTTATATGTATTAGATCGTGACAGCGTGTGCGTGCATAAGAGACGCAGATGTAGATGTATTTGGAGGAAATGTATTGGTCCTCAACATATTTTCGACCAATCAGCTTTAAGTTCAAAATCGCTCTCATTGATTGGTGCTTACTGCTTAACCCACTCTCTCTCGCAGCGGAATGTTGAGAGAGAGAGAGTGTAATAATATCAGAAATAACACTAAATCAAGCAAATTATTCTATAAACACTATAAACATAGCTATACGTTAGTTCCCCCAACAAATGTAACGGTATTCAGAAAAAATACCATATTCGCAATGCATTTGAATGATAAACTATTTTTTATAATGTAGACTAGGCTTCACGTTCGTATACCGATATAAACCAAAAATATACTCTTCAGCAAAAATGTGCTTGGCATAACAGCAGAGTGCAGCGGTTATACTGGGATACGGAGTATTTAAATTGACCAGAGAAGCATTTTACATGTTTTATTTTGATAATGTGCAGACTGAGATGTCAAGTTTGAATTGCTAGAATATGTGTTGTGTGTGTGAGCAGATAAGAGTTGGACATAATACTTTTATTTTTGCACGCTCGAAGTAAAAACAAAACATTTGTGCTTTTGTAAAATGAAGCAAACAAACAGGATGCGCTTTCTTTCTTTTCGTGAACTTGTTGGCGCAGTTAAATCTGTTAATTATTTGAAGGAGTAGTACAAAAATGTACAGATAATGTACTCACCCCCTTGTCATCCAAGATGTTCATGTCTTTCTGTCTTCGGTTGTAAAGAAATAGTTTTTGGAGTAAAACATTTCAGGATTTCTCTCCATATAATGGACTTCTATGGTGCCCTGAGTTTGAACTTCCAAAATGCAGTTTAAATGCAGCTTCAAAGAGCTCTAAACGATCCCAGACGAGGAAGAAGGGTCTTATCTAGCGAAACGATCAGTTATTTTCTAAAAACATTTACAATTGATATACTTTTTCATCTCTACACGGAGTACACACAGAGCTAGACAAGACAAATATTTGAGGTTAAAAAGTATATAAATAGTAATTTTTTTTTTTTTTTTTTTTAGAAAATGATCATTTCGCTAGATAAGACCCTTCTTTCCTCGGCTGTGCTCATTTAGAGCCCGTTGAAGCTGCATTTTGGAAGTTCAAACTCAGGGCACCATAGAAGTCCATTATATGGAGAGAAATCCTGAAATGTTTTCCTCAAAAAACAATTTCCTTACGACTGAAGAAAAAAAGACACGAACATCTCGGATGACAAGGGGGTGAGGACATTATCTGTGCATTTTCATTCTGAAAGTGAACTACTCCTTTAAGTCAGATATTTTTAGCATATTTATACCTTTGATATATAGACTATGATTTTTGAACAAATTTTATTTTTAGTGTAACTTACATTTTCCATCATCCTGGTGACCTATTTTTGAAAACCTGTGCTCTTATAGTTGTTTAATGGCATCATTGTTAGTGTCGATCACGTTGCCTTTTACACTGCAAAAAATGCTTTTCTTGCTTAGATTTTCTGTCTTGTTTCCAGCCAAAATATCTACAAATTCTTGAATCAGGAAGGGTTTTCTAGACAAGTAAAAAATATTGTCTTGTTTTTAGGAAAAATAAGTCAAAATGAAGTGAGTTTTTGCTTAAAACAAGCAAAATAATCTGCCAATGGGGTAAGAAAAAAAATCTTATTTCAAGCAGACAACTAGATTATTTTTCTTACCCCATTGGCGGATTATTTAGCTTGTTTTAAGCAAAAACTCACCTAATTTTGACTTGTTTTTACTAAAACTCTTACTTGTCTAGAAAATCCTTCCTGATTCAAGAATTTTTAGATATTTTGGCTGGAAACAAGACGAAAAATCTAAGTAAGAAAAGCATTTTTTTTGCAGATCCGGCAATTATTTATTTACAAATTAAGCACTGATTATACCCCTAAAAAATAATCTGCAAACAGCATGCAGTGACACACGTGTGACGAAACAAACAACGTCAAGCAAAGACAAGTCAAGCAGAAGGACGCACCTCGTATTCCTCTTTGAAGCCGTAGCCCTCGGCGCACTTCATCTGCGTGATGTGCTGGAGAAGATCGGCCACGCGGATGGCCGGATGAAGCTGACCCGTCTGGTACGGGACGTCCACGGCTTCACGCTTCTTGTAGGAGTGAGTGTGCGACTGCACCAGGCTGCTGGTCTCGCTGTTCATGGTGTGGTTCTCGTCTGCCGGGACAAACGCAAGGGATAAACGGTCAGCAAACGCAGGAGAGAAGCGCAAAGGGATGGATGAGCAGTAGGTTTGACGACCACATGGAGAGATGAGCACAGAACAACGGGTGAGTCGAATCCAAACATGTGCATACACAGAACGCCGCAGCATCTAGACGTCAACATCAAAACAAAAACCAAGCCGTCTGTTCTAGCTAAAGAAACTGGCTACCCGATGAGGTCAAAATGAGGCGGCACGAATGGTGAAATGGTGTGGATGTGGCACCGTCACGACAGGGCTGGGAACCAAAACCAAAGCAAGAGAAAGCACATGTGAGGATGCAGGTGAGTGGAGGTACTTGACGCATGAAGAGGACGGCCACGGGTGACGGCCATGCTAGCTAATGGGAGGGCGAGATGCCACACAAGGCCATGCGAGAGAGAGAGAGAGAGAGAGGCGACACGGTTTGAGGGGAGAGAGGGGGGATCCCACTGACAGTCACCCCCAAAAAACACAGGGCCGATTGGCAACTTACCATTAATGGGCACTTTTTAAGAGAATACATAACAGGTTAAGTGTGAAGAAAGAAAACAGGAAGAGAGAGGAAAAAGGGTGTAAGCAACAAGATAGTTGAAGCAAGAGCAGCTACACATGAAGTCCAGAGACTATCTGAGCTTCTGACTGACTCACTAGGAAACGTCTGACGTGTCAAAATGAAGGAATGAGACGAGGCCCAATCTCAACCTGCTCCACGCCTCGGGTTCACCAAGGAAAATCCCATTCTGATCCATCCAGGCCTACACTTACACTGCAGAAAATGCTTTTCTTACTTCGATTTTTTGTCTTGTTTCCAGCCAAAATATTTAAACGTTCTTAAATCATGAAGGATTTTCTAGATGAGTAAAAATTATTGTATTGTTTTCAGAAAATAAGTGAGTTTTTGCTTAGAACAAGCTAAATAATCTGCCAGTGGGATAAGCAAAAATATCTTATTTCAAACCGAAAACAAGATTATTTTTCTTACCCCCATTGGCAGATTATTTAACTTGTTTCAAGCAAAAATGCACTTAATTTTGACTTGTTTTTTTCTGAAAACAAGACAATTTTTTACTTATCTAGAAAATCCTTTATGATTTAAGAATTTTTAGATATTTTGGCTGGAAACACGACAAAAAAAAATCTAAGTAAGAAGTAAGATTTGGACTGCAGAAAATGCTTTTCTTACTTTTTTGTCTTGTTTCCAGCCAAAATATTTAAACATTCTTAAATCATGAAGGATTTTCTAGATGAGTAAAATTTTTGTATTGTTTTCAGAAAATAAGTGAGTTTTTGCTTAGAACAAGCTAAATAATCTGCCAGTGGGATAAGCAAAAATATCTTATTTCAAACCAAAAACAAGATTATTTTTCTTACCCCATTGGCACAAAATAATTAACTCGTTTCAAGCAAAAATGCACTTAATTTTGACTTGCTTTTTCTGAAAACAAGACAATTTTGTACTTATCTAGAAAATCCTTTATGATTTAAGAATTTTTAGATATTTTGGCTGGAAACACGACAAAAAAAAAAATCTAAGTAAGAAGTAAGATTTGGACTGCAGAAAATGCTTTTCTTACTTTTTTGTCTTGTTTCCAGCCAAAATATTTAAGCATTCTTAAATCATGAAGGATTTTTTAGATGAGTAAAATTTTTGTCTTGTTTTCAGAAAAAAGTTTTGCTTAGAGCAAGCTAAATAATCTGCCAGTGAGATAAGAAAAAAAATATCTTATTTCAAACAGAAAACAACAATAATCCCATTGGCAGATTATTTAACTTGTTTCAAGCAAAAATGCACTTAATTTTGACTTGTTTTTTCTGAAAACAATACAATAATTTTTACTTGTCTAGAAAACCTTCTTGAGTATTGCTTTTCTTAAGTAAGTGTGTAATGCTTTTTAATTTTTTCTGCTCATCAAGGCAGAGTAAAAATACAGAAAAAAATGGAATATTCTGAAATGTTAATGGATTTAAAATAGGGTTTCTATTTTAATATACTTTAGAATAGAATATATTTCTGTGATGCAAAGCTGAATTTTAAGCTTCATTACTCCAGTCTTCAGTGTCACATGATCCTTTAGAAATCATTCTAATATCTGATCTATTATCAGTGTTGATTTATTTTTTCAGGATTCTTTACTAAATAAAATGTTAATAAAAACAGGGTTTATTTAAAATAGAGAACTTTTGTAACAATAAACACCTCGTTTAAAGTTTGGGGTCAGTAAACTTTTTTCTTTCTTTCTCTCTTTGAACAAAATTAATACAAAGTAAATTAATGACGTAGACGCAAATCAGTTAAAGAGATTTATTCATTATTTTGTCATTATTTACTCACTCTCATGTCATTCCGATCATGAATGGGAAATTTACTTCTTAGAGTGTCACATGTTTGAGCTCTGTAAGATTTTTTGTGCATTTATTTGATCTAAAATATAGTAAAAATGTGATATATTTTTATGATTTATAACAGTGGTTGTCCATGTGAATATCTGTTAAAATGTAATTTATTTCTGTGATGCAAAGCAGAATTTTCAGCGTCTTCAGTGTCACATGATCCTTCAGAAATCATGCTAATATGCTGATTTGCTCCCCAAGAAACATCTCTGATTATTATCAATGTTGAAAACAGTTGTGCTGCACAATATTTTAGTGGAAACCGTCATACGTTTTATTCTTTCAACGACTGACTTTCTTCTGTGCAACACAAAAGATGATGTTTTAAAAAATATTTTTTGCCCACTTCATGAAAGTCAATGGGGTCCAAAGAGGTTTGGTTCATTATATCTTCTTTTGTGTCCCATAGAAGAAAGATACAACACAAGGATGAGCAAATGAAGACTGAATGATAATTCTAGATCAAATATCAGTAAAAAAAAGAAGTGTTTTATAGAACGACTAATTCATTAATTCCCATGTTAGTACGCATTCTTGTGTCTCTCAAATGAATGAATGGGAAATTTACTTCTTAGAGTGTCACATGTTTGAGCTCGGTAAGATATTTTGTGCATTTATTTGATCTAAAATATAGTAAAAATGTGAAATATTTTTATGATTTATAACAGCTTTTCGCTATGTGAATATCTGTTAAACTGTAATTTATTTCTGTGATCAAAGATGAATTTTCAGTTTGTATGCATTCTTGTGTCTGTCTAATAAATGAATGGGAAATTTACCTCTTAGAGTGTAACATGTTTGAGCTCTGTAAGATTTTTTATAACGTGCATTTATTTGATCTAAAATATAGTAAAAAATGTGAAATATTATTCTAATTTAAAACAGCTGTTGTCTATGTGAATATCTGTTAGACTGTAATTTATTTCTGTGATGCAAAGCTGAATTTTCAGCGTCTTCTGTATCACATAATCCTTCAGAAATCATTCTAATATGCTGATTTGCCTCTCAAGAAACATTTCTGATTATTATCAATGGTGAAAACAGTTGTGCTGTACAATATTTTAGCGAAAACCATCATATGTTTTATTTTTCAAGACTTTCTTTTGTGCAACACAAAATCTTCTTAGAGTGTAACATGTTTGAGCGCGGAAATATTTTTTATAATTTATAAACAGCTTTCCGCTATGTGAATATCTGTTAAACTGTAATTTATTTCTGTGATCAAAGCTGAATTTTCAGTTATGCATTCTTGTGTCTCTCAAATGAATGACAAGTTTGAGCTCGGTAAGATTTTTTTTTAGATGTGCACTTATTTGATCTAAAATATAGTAAAATTATAAAAAAATTTATAATTTAAAACAGCTGTTTGCTATGTGAATATCTGTTAAACTGAAATTTATTTCTGTGATCAAAGCTGAATTTTCAGTAAATACACATTCTTGTGTCTCTCTAGTGAATGAATGGGAAATTTACTTCTTAGAGTGTAACATGTTTAGGCTCAGTGAGATTTTTATTTATTTATGTGCATTTATTTGATTTAATATATTGTAAAAATGTCAAATATTATTATAATTTAAAACAGCCATTGTCTATGTGAATATCTGTTAAAATGTAATTTATTTGCTGTGATCAAAGCTGAATTTTCAGTTAGTACACATTCTTGTGTCTTTCAAACAAATAAATTGGACATTTACCACTCAGAGTGTCACACGTTTTAAAATGTGCACTTATTTGATCTAAAATATAGTAAAAATGTGAAATATTTTTTATAATTTAAAACAGCCATTTGCTACATAAATATCTATTAAACTTTAATTTATTTCTTTGATGCAAATCTGAATTTTCAGTTAGTACGCATTCTTATGTCTTTCTAATGAATGAATGAATGGGAAATTTACTTTGTGAACCCAAGTTGTCATTAAATATAGTGGTCTGGAGCTGTTCTTAGTTCACAGAATAGCATTAAACTAGGCTCTGACATGTGCACAATCGCTTTTCTAAAGACAAAGTGAGTTTTAAGCGCTGTTGTGAGCATAAAGAGCGCGTCTGAAGACACTGATGGAAATGACCATGGGTCGCTTTATTCGTTCGTGCCACACTGTCACTCCCCCCTCATCCGGTCCACATTATCTGTCCATGCACATGAGAGGTCATAGACATACGTGACGTCACACGCACGACACGGAATGCGGATGGGATGGGGTGAAGCCTCGGCTCGGGGAGGAATAAACCCTCGAATCTCACACAGAAGAGAAAAGCAGGCAGGTATGAATGTGAGGAAGCGTCAGATCTACTTCCTGTCTGTCTCTCGTCAACACAAACAAGCTATTCTCAGGACGTGGTCATGTGTGGAAAACAGAAACGGGAGGCTTTTCTCACCTAGGATGGCGGTCGGCACGAAGGGATCTGCTCGCGGCCCAAAGACGTGCGGAGGTTGACAGAGAAGAGAAAAGCGGTTCAGTCCACACTCATCCAGATCAACACACTGCTGCATTAGTCAGGAAGGTTCAACAAGCGACACACCAACATACAATCATGACAGACCACATCAAATGGGTGCATACTATAGACCCAGTCTATAGAAAAAGACTGTAATGTGTTTGAGGTCGGTAAGAATTTTTTTAATGTGCATTTATTTGTTTTAAAATATAGTAAAAATGTCAAATATTATTCTAATTTAAATCAGCCGTCGTCTATGTGAATATCTGTTCAAATGTAATTTATTTGCTGTGATCAAAGCAGAATTTTCAGCATGTTTTTTGTGTTTTCCAGCCAAAACATCTAAAAGTTCTTAAATCAAGAAGGATTTTCTAGACGAGTACAAATTAAAGTCTTGTTTTCAGAAAAAACTCAAAAGTCAAAAATTAAGTTTATTTTTAAATAATCTGCCAATGGGGTAAAAAAAAATCTAGTTTTCTTTTTGAAGTAAGATTATATTTCTTACCCTATTGGTTTCAAGCAAAAACTTAATTCAAAAATTCTGAATTAAGACTATTTTTACTTGTCTAGAAAATCCTTTTTGATTTAGGAATTCTTAGATATTTTGGCTGGAAACAAGATAAAAAATTTTTGCAGTGCAAGAAACATTTCTAATTATTATCAAAGTTGAAAACAGTTGTGCTGCACAATATTTTAGTGAAAACCGTCATATGATTTATTTTTCACGACTCACTGATGAATACATTTATTTGAAAGAGAAATCTTTTGTTACATTAAAAATGTCTTTACTGTCACTTCTGATCAATTTTACTCATCCTCGATGAATAAAAAAATATGAATTTTAGTTTTAATAATTTTGTTCAGTTTCTGTGATTTTTTTTTCTTTTTTATTAACTTGCTTTCAGTTTCACGTTTTTTAGTACTTAAAGGTAAACTAAATTAATATAACTTTTTTATATTTTATTTTAGTATGTTCAGTTATTTCAGTAGTTTTTTTTGTCAACATTTTTGATGATAACTGAAATCATTTTAATTTAAAAACACTTCATTTTAGTAAATTTAGTATATGTCAGGTAAAGTTTACATTTTATTTCAAGTAATGAAAATGTTTGTTCTAAAACTGAACTAAAATATATATTTTTAGCATATTTAGTTAAAGTTTGTCAAGAAATTATGTTTTTTTAAAAGTTCATAGTTTTTAGAACTACAATAACACTGAATAAAAACACATTTCTTTAAAGAAAAAAATAATACTGACCTCAAACTTCTGAACAAGATATCTTTTTTATTTTTTTATTTTTAGTTTTAATTATTTTAGTACATCAATTAATAGGAGAAATATTGCAACTAGCTCAAATAAAATAATAATGTATTTAGATGTGGGCTAAAAGGTGTCCAATAGTGATCTGATGCGGTCTGTAAAGCTGAGTAGTGCAGAGCGAAGCAACAGACGAGACAAAAGCACAGCAGTTTGAGACAGAAATAAGTGACAAGCAGAGCTTTACCTGGATAGTAGGAGTTTGGCACGGAGGTGCTCAGTGTGTTAGTCTTCATGGTAAACGACGACGGCGACGAGACAGCTTTCAGAATAAAAAAGCAGGCAAGATGTGAGGAATACGCAAATAAACAGTGCATCTGAATTCCTAAAACACTCACAAACGTTTACACGAGACATTCTTATAGACACCAGACAAGTCACTCTACACTAAAATGAGATTTGAATATTTTCATGTTTTGTTTTTATAATTAAAGTTTTTAGTTAATTTCAGTTATTTTAGTAAGCTATTATTTTTTATATATTTATAAATGTATATATATAAATTTAAATTTATATATAATGAATTTCTATTTTTTCATATTTTTCTGTTTGTTTAAATGTGTATACATTTACATATTTATTTTATCTATATTTTTTGCTTTCACTGCTTTTGTTTGAATAATATTTATTTTATTTCAATCAAATTAATTATATTAAATTTCAAGAAAATATATATATATATTTTAATTTTCAAGAAATGCATTATTTTTTTAAATATTTATAATTAATTCTTTTACATGTGTAGACTTTGTAATTTTTAACTCATTGTTTATCAATTTTTCTCTTTAAGTTCAAAAGGATTTTTTCTTTAAGAAATGCATGTTTCCAATGAAATATGTTCTATATTAATTTAAATGTTTATATTTGTTTATATAATTAATTTCTATTTAATTTTTTTCATGTATTTTTTCTAAAAAAAATTTAAATGTGTATATATTTACATATTTATTTTATCTAGTTTTTTGCTTTCAATCAAATGAATAATATTAAAGTCTAAGAAAATCTTTTTTTTAATTTTCAACAAATTATTTTTTAAATATAAGCGTTTATATATTTATTTATAATTCTTATTTTTATATATATATTTTCGATTGTTTTATTTTAGAAATTGAATTTATTACAGTAAAAAAAAAATTTCACAATTTTTGTTTATATTTTTAAAATAGATTTTATTTTTGATTTCGTTTTAATTTTAGTCAAAATTGCTGCAATTTTGTGTATTTTTGGCATTTTATAATTTTTTAAAAATATTTTTTATATCTATAATATAATTATATATATATATATATATATATATATATATATATATATATATATATATATATATAGTTTTTATTGAGTTTAAGCTTTTAGTTTTAAATATTGAATATATTAAATATAAAATTAAAATATTAATTTATTACAGTTAATGTTTATTTTATTTCAAATAATTATTTTTTAGGTTTTATTAGATTTTTAATAACAATCTCAACCCTGTACCGCTCCGACACGACATTAACTTGAAAAAGCAGCTGTGTTTTCCTCCAGATTCATTAGTGTTGATTGTGGCAGTATGAGAATGATAAAGCGTGTCACGCACTCGTCTGATCGCCGCTGACGCCGCGAGCCGTTTGTCAATCACAGCGGCGCAGACAGACAGCAGGAGAAGGTCACACTAAGAGCCTGTGTTTATTTATTTATCCCTGTTTGTGGCCGTTTCACAGAGCCACACGTCCGTCACGGCGAGGGGAAGCGGAGCGACGCGTGTGCAATATTAAACTACACTGTCATGCGATCAAAGAAGCTGTCGTTTCACTCAATATTTCACATTCACGAACCATAAAGACTGATTCGTCAGTAACTCTGCTCTCAATCAATCACAGTAATGACTCATTTAGCTCCTGTGATTCCAGCCATGTGGAAAATATGGATGAAATCCGTTAATTAAGTCATAAAAACGGAATTTATGTTTGATTTGGCGACATTTAGATGAATAAACACAGAAATAGGGAAGAACACTTAATCAGATTGTGATCTGGACTAGTGTCCTCGAAAATTATGACAGAAATATATAACTAGATAAAAAAGTTTGTCAAGAGAAACTCTGAAGTTGGCTTGAGAAAGCTGGACCAGAAAGTTTGAACGGTTTAAAAAAGTTTAAGAAGTTTAAAAAGTTTGAGTCTGAAATAGTCTGAAGTTTAAAGTAGTTTTAAAAGCGTAATGTCTGATAGATAGATAGCTAGATAGATAGGATGTTTCTAGCATGACTAGCATGTTGCTACCATGTTTCTAGCATGATTAGCATGTAACAAGCATGTTGTTAGCATGGTTAGTAAGTGCTAGCATGTTGCTAGCATGTGTCTAGCATGATTACCAGGTTGCTAGCATGTTTTAGCATGATTAACAAGTTGCTAGCATGATTCTAGCATGATTAGCAAGTTCTTAGCAGGATTCTAGCTTGATTTGCAAATTTGCTAGCACGTTTTTTAGCATAATTAACAAGTTACTATCATGTTGCTAGCATGATTAACAAGTTGCTGGCATGTTTCTAACATGATTAGCAAGTTACTGGCTTCTTGCTGACATGTTTCTAGCATCATTTGCATGTTGCTAACATGCTTCTAACCAGTTGCTAGCATGTTTCTAGCATTATTAGCATGTTGCTAACGTGTTTC